>NW_025882984.1:0-2220 GCF_002878395.1 Capsicum annuum
TATAAGTTAGCTAGTGAAGAGGCAAATCAACCAATCATGGTTAGAAAGAAATACAAACATCCAAATGTGAGATGATAAAACTTAAAGAACAATTGAAATTGCCAAAAGAGAAAAATGCAGCTTCACATTTATATAGGTCTAACATATATGTGATCCAGTTAGCACGCAGTTCCACAGTTCAAAAGAGAAACACATTCCAAGATAAAAAAACTTGATTATTCTCTAGTCTAACAATTAGATGTCCTATAATGCTGAAGCGACAGCACTTCCAAAATTACATAATACTATTTTTGAGTTTCATTTGTCATAGCCCATACGTACCAACATATTTACATATTTAACATGTTTAACAGAATAAACCTTACACAAACCTTTCTTCTATCAAATCAAAATCATATCTGTTTAGTGTTTATTAGAGAACTCAATACATGACGGAAAGTTGAAGATGACTTGAAATTAATAGATGTAGGATCGTTGTGAATAGCAGGCAGCAAATATTCTACAGCACAAATGTAAAACACAAACAGTAAAATGAACAACTAAAACTGTTGGCAAACTTGACAAAGGCCTAATAGCTCATGTTGATGTTGTTCCATGCATTGGTACTTTACAATACCTTAATCTCTACCAAATATCTCATATCGTAGAGATTAAGGTTATAAGTTTATAAGGTTGTTTACTAATATAAGGTTATAAGATTAAACGGGTGTCACACCCCTTTTTTAACCAAAAAGATTCGATTTTAAGTTTGAAAGGGTTTTCATTATTAAGTGACAAAATGTAGATTTGTTTTGAAAAGGACTTTTTATATTCAAAACTTAGAGTCGCCACTTGGCATAATTTGGTGTGCCAAATCACCTTTGGAAATCCTTTACAAAACGGTTTTGACTCTTTAAGACTGGTTTGCGAACAGAGATTGCTACTAAGGAATTTTGTTGACCGAGGGAAAGGTGTTAGGCACCCCTCGATCCCGTGGTTCGACCACGGTCGCTCGGTGAAATGTATCGGCTAATTGGACACTATAAAATGTACAAACCACATAAACACACGAAACAAACAAAACAAAACAAATCTAACAAAATTCAAAACCAAAATAATGTCCAGTCCAAATTATACAATCCAAAAGATAGAAAAATGCAAAAATGTAAAGCCTATTCTAAACTAATTTTAGACTGATGCTCTACCCGACGCCTCGGGCCTCCATCACGAACGTCCTCCGGGTATAAAAATATTTCGGTGCATTCCCCGGCGAATAAACACAAATACCTCGGGGCATTCCCCGGCCAAATGATACATTTGATCCAAAAAGCAATAAAACCAAGCCATTCAACACATGTTTCAAGCATTCAATATTCCACAATTCCTAATAATTTGCCTACCCCTTATCTTTTACCTACCTGTTTCGACTTAAAGCATGATACTACCACATTAAACATCAACAATGAATGAAAATACTACAATATTCACTTTTTATCAATTTTTGCAATTCCCGCCCCAAAACAATCTATTATAATTCTCAAACGAGGTACCATTTCATCACATAATCCAAGTAAATGAACGACGCATCAACACAAGAAACTATCCATTAGCAATGGAGAAATCAACGTCAAACATTTAATTCAATGCATCAAATATGACAAAATAACGAAATAAAAGAGAGTGAATAGAATTGTACCTCGATTTTTATTTCAATCCGTCAAAATTTTGATTGGAGCTTCAACGGGAATACCTCGAACGACAAAGCCTCGACTCCGAACTCGCGAATTGAATAAAACCCATCACTAAACTAATCTCCGAGCAACCCAAACGAGCGTTTCGATATCGTGGCCGTTTTCCGTCTTTCTCCTCTCTCGCGCGTTCATAAATCACTTCTCCCTCAATTCACTGTTTTTCCTTCGATCTCTATCTTTATCTCCCTATCACTCAATTTTCTCTCTCAGTCACTCCATTTTATTTTATTTTTTGCTTTTCTTCTGATTTTTCAATCTTGGTGTGTACCATGTTCGATGGTGAGTGTGCGTGGCTTGAGGTGTGTTTGTTTTACTGTTCTTGTTCTTCTTCAATGTCCGTTGGTGGTGGTCTGTGAATTCAGAGATTTTGTGCTCGGTTTGTGTGGAATCTTTAATGGGTTCCTTTCTGTTATTTTATTTTTTTCCTCCCCTTGTTATTTAGATGATGATGATATATGGTGAGTATATGCTAGTGTGATTTTTGAGTAAA
>NW_025882985.1:0-4099 GCF_002878395.1 Capsicum annuum
TCTTTGGTAATCATAGATTTCACTTTGTATAGGGATGTTAAAACTGAAAAATTCAAAAACATTTTCGTCAATTCTTTTGACAAATTATTATTTTCTTTTCTTCTTAATGTTTCGAGGAAAAAAAAGAAAAAGAGTTCAATAGGCCATTTTGGCATGACTTCACGAACTACGCACACCTGATTCTCCCCTTTCGGGGGGTGAGATAGTAGGCGCCCTTCTAGGTTTCGGTGATTTTTTTCAAAAAAAAAATAAGAGGTTTTGAAAAATCGTTGAACTCTAACGCATTTGCTATCTCTTGTTCAGTTAGTTTAATGTAGTTGGTTTGTGGCATTTTGGCTCGTCCTCTATATTGCTCCAAGTCACAGAGGAAGTTATGGCCAACAAGGATACCGAGTTAGTTGTCACTAATCAGATAGGGAGTTCGGGGAATGAGAATGTAAGAGATAATGAAGAGATTCGGAAATTAAGGCAGCAAATAATCGAAATGCATCAAGCTTGGGCTAATGGGTTGCCGCCTCCTACAGTTCCCATTGATAATCTGAAATATCTTTCTAGCATTCCTCCCGTGTAACATGCACAATTTTCCATTTTTGTTGATATGCCACAACATGCATCAGGATCGACTCCGGGGCAACAATATCCAACCATTTCCAATGTTCATTTCCTCACTCTCCAATCCAAGACTACCACATACTCAGCTCCAGCTGTTGTTCATGCTTTTGCGGCGCCACCCCCACCTCCTACTTTTGATGTTCATCCACAAGTTGTGCCTCCCTACTCTACAAGTGAGCTTGCATTGAATATTTTTAGTGATCAGCATTATGCTCTCGAGCCTACATTTAAGTCGACGGGTCTTTACGATTGCCCTCAACCGCCTGAATTTCCTCCTAACACTGAGAATCCTGTTATGACAGAAGAATAAGAGGAAAAAGCCAGAAAATTGAGAAGTTTGGAATTGACTACGAAAAACTTGCAAGGACTTGGGGGGTACAAAAGTGTCTTATATAAAGATCTGTGCATGTTTCCTGGTGTACATCTTCCTCTTGGTTTTAAAATGCCAAAGTTTGAGAAGTAAGATAGACATGGCGATCCTGTAGCACATTTGAGACGCTATTGCAACCAGCTAAGGGGCGCTAGAGGGAAGGAAGAAATACTCATGGCATATTTCGGTGAGAATCTTTCACGTCTAGCTTCAGAATGGTTTGTTGACAAAGATATTGACAAATGGATTAGTTGGGATGACCTAGCTAACGAATTTGTGCAACAATTTCAATACAATGTGGAGTTGATCCCTGACGAAAAATCCCTCACTAGTATAACAAAGAAGAATACTGAGAGTTTCAGAGAGTATGCAATCAGATGGCACGAACAAGCTGCTAGAGTAAAACCACCAATGAAAGAAAGAAAAATAGTGGAGGTGTTTATTCAAGCGCAGGACGAAACATATTATTAACACTTGTTACCTGCATTAGGCTAGCCGCTCATTGAGGTTCTTAAAATGAGGGAGATGATAGAAGAGGGAATTAAGACTGGTCGCATTGTGAGTTTTGCAACATTGAAAGTGACTATTCAAGTAATTCAAACGGATTCAGGAAGTGTTGGGGAGAAAAAGAATGAGGAAGATGCATCTTCAATTATAGTTGGACAGCAAGAAATGTCAAGAAGAGCACGACGTCGTCGATCTCAGGCTCAAGCTCAAGTTTATGCCCAGGCTCCACATAATCACTCCCAAAATCCGTTATACTCTGTTCCTCCACATCCATATCCAGTGTATAGTGCATAACCACATATTCAACCCTCATCTTACCCATAATGGCAGACCCCAACGCCCCAAAGTCATCCTCTAACTCCACAAACATACCAAAACCCTTTTAAGCCAGATTTTCTATCCAAGCCAAACAATGAAATGAGGCAGAAGTCGAGAGATAGCTTCACACCAATTGGAGAGTCATATGCCAGTTTATTTCAGAGATTGGTACAGGAAGGAATGATCACTTCTCTCCTTGGGCACACCTTTAATCGGCGTTCAAGAAATTTTGATTCTAACACATGATGTGCGTATTATTCTGAGGCTCAGGGTCATAGTATTGAAGATTGTCGATATTTGAAAAGAGAAATTGAAAAGATGATACATGATGGATCTATTATGGTGCAGAACATTTATAGTGAGGGAAGCTCTAGTCATGCTGATATGCAAACCAGCGGCTAAGTTGTTAAGCTGAGCAATTGAGAATTCACCTATCTCCCTACTAGGAAGAGGTCTGGTAGTTCGTTTTGTCTTTTTTTCTATTTTTCAAATTATTTCAGGGTTGTAGTTCGGGATCTATCTTGTTTTGTCCCTTTGTCATTTATGTTCAAACCCTTCTATCTTTCATTTTTATTAAATAGAGTGTCCCCTTTTTCTTTGTTTTTTTAAAAATGGATTGTTTGTTTGTTTTTTTACATAGTACATTTTATGTTGACTCTAGTGATATGATATGCTAGTAAAATTTACAGCTATATCTTAACATCCAGTTTAAGAATGAACATTGAATCAGAGGGTTAAAGTTAAAAAAAGAGAGCATTTGAGGAAATAGATAGAGTGTTGGGGCATTTGGTGATCAAGTTGAAACCTTATTTAAAAATTAAGGCTATTATTTTGAAAATTTTGAGAATCACTTGGTCATCAATTGAAAGACATATCTCAATTAGGTCAAGTAGTGAATATGTGATCCTATGTCAAAAGGAACAGGAAGAAAATCAGCTCCACGAAGTCATGAGTCCTTTAGCATGAGGAATGTACAATGAAAATAGAGTTGTATGTTTGACAAGTGTAGAAAAAGAAGTGACATACATGCTCATTTGAAGTTAGTGTTGTAGAAGTTAGTGTTGTGGAAGAAATGATTTGTGAACACGAAAGAGAGGAGAAAGAGGGGAAACGACCCTTGGTTTGGTTTTTCGGCAACGTAATCGCCGGATTCACTATCGGAAATACACTGCCAGCCACCCTCATCCCTGTTTTTGGCTGATTCTACCGGAAAACCCCTCCGTCCAACTGTCCAGGTCAGTTTCGGCGAAACAGTTCAAAAAGAAACCAACCAAAACCCCTGATGTAGACTCGTTCCCGTCTATTTCCACCGAAAAAGGACCACGATAGCGAAATGCTCGTTCGGGTTGTTCGAAGATTAGTTTAGTGTTGGGTTTTATTCATTTCGCGAGTTCGGAGTCGAGGCTTTGTCGTTCGAGGTATTCCGGTCGAAGCTCCAATCAAAATTTTGACGGATTGAAATAAAAATCGAGGTCCAATTCTATTCACTCTCTTTTATTTCATTGTTTTGTCATATTTTATACATTGAATTGTATGTTTTATGTTGAGTTCTCCGTTGGTGATGGATAGGTGTTTGTGTTGATGCGTCATTCATTTACTTGGATTATGTGATGAAATGGTACCTCGTTTGAGAATTATAATAGATTGTTTTGGGGCGGGAATTGTAAAAATCGATAAAAAGTGAATATTGTCGTATTTTCATTCATTGTTGATATTTAATGTGGTAGTATCATGCTTTAAGTCGAAACGGGTAGGCAAACGATAAGAGTAGGCGAATTTTTAGGAATTGTGGAATATTGAATGCTTGAAACATGTGTTGAATGGCTTGGTTTTATTGCTTTTTGGATCAAATGTATCATTTGGCCGGGGAATGCCTCAAGGTATTTGTGTTTATTCACCGGGGAATGCACCGAAATATTTTTACCCAAAGGACATTCATGACGGAGGCCCAAGGCATCGGGTAAAGCATCAGTCTAAAATTTGTTTAGAATAGGATTTACATTTTCGCATTTTTCTATCTTTTGGGCTGTATAATTTGGACTGGACATTATTTTGGTTTGAATTTTATTTGATTTTTTTTTGTGTGTTTATGGTGTTTGTACATTTTATAGTGTCCAAATTAGCCGATACATTCCACCGAGCGACCGTGGTCGAACCGTGAGATCAAGGGGTGCCTAACACCTTTCCCTCGGTCAACAGAATTTCTTAGCCGGAATCTCTGTTCGTAAACCATTCTTAAAGAGTCAAAACCATTTTGAAAAGGATTTCCAAAGGTGACTTGGCACACCGAAT
>NW_025882986.1:0-2419 GCF_002878395.1 Capsicum annuum
GAGCAACATAGGTGAAGGTTATGAATGTTTATGAGATGCTTGTGCATATGTGTTTATGATCATGATCTATGTTGTCCGGACTCTTCAAAATGCCGTCGGGTGTGTATCTGATCCTTCAAAAGTAGTGCCTTTTTCGGAGGATTCAATATAACAACAGCATACCCCAGTGAAATCCACAAGTAGGGTCTGGGGAGGTAGAGTGTACTGTAATATTTTGGAGAGTTCGAGCAACATAGATCATGGGTAGATGTTCAGTTGGTTTGCTCGATGGATAGTTAAGGCACTGAGTGTCGGCCACGTGCTCCTTCAGAACTGCTATAATATATAGGTACAATGACAGTTGACCCTTTATATCAAGTTTGATATGGAGAGACTCTGTTCTGAATTGAATTGTGCAACCATTTAGCATGATGGCAACAGTAACATACTTAGTGTAGTCCAATACAGTGGGAATGGGGCGTGGGGAGGGTAGAGTGTATGCAGACGTTACTCCTACTCCAGAGTTAGAAAGGTTGGTTAAAAGATTGTTCTTTTGTTTGTTTTTCTAGTCTTGTTTCTCTTAAATGGTTCTTTTTAACACAGAGTATGGTGTTGGTTGCTTCGGACATGACTGCTATTCACTTAAATTGGGTAATGGCTACATTGTTAAACCACAGAGATGCCATGAAGAAAGTCCAAGACGAGCTAGACACAAATGTTGGCAGAAATAGATGGGTAGAAGAGAGTGATATCAAGGATTTGGTATAATTCCAAGCTGTCGTTAAAGAAACACTGCGATTATATCCACCAGCACCTTTGCTAGCACCTCATGAATCAGTAGAGGACTGCATCGTACAAGGATACCACATTCCTAAAGGTACAAGATTGTGGGTCAATACTATGAAACTACATCGAGATCTTAAGATTTGGTCGAATCCTGATACATTTGATCCAGAGAGATTCTTGACTAGTCAAGCAGGGGTTGATGTTCGCGGTCATCATTATGAGTTCATCCCGTTTGGCTCTGGAAGACGATCTTGTCCAGGGATCACCTATGCAACTCAAGTGACACACCTTGCAATAGCTCATTTACTCCAAGGTATCGATTTTAGTACACCATCAGACGAGCCTTTGGATACGAAACAAGGGCTAGGCGTGACCATGCGCAAAGCAGATCCTATAGAAGTGGTTATTACACCTCGCTTGCCTTCTGTGCTCTATAAGTTCTAAGATAATGTCTTCTTTTTTCTTTTTCTTTTGGTTATGTATGTACTTTGTGGATTTTCTTTGTAGGTTGGCTATTTAAAGCTCTCTTATGCTTGAGAAAAATAATAAGCAATGTAATCCATTGAGAGCCATTTTAACCTCTTTTCACTGCCCCATCTTGTTTTAAAAAACCCAACAGCTTGCAATTTTCACGGTGCAGGCCAGAAGCACAACAAGTATAAGCTCTTGCTATCAGCTCAAGGACAGATAGTCTATTCACCAGCCATGGATGCTGCATCTCAGTTTAGAGCTTAGTCGAACTCGTGTCCTTGAATCGAAAAGTTGACTGGAAATTGCACCAGTACATCTTAAGCAAAGCAGATTGATCACCGGAGCTCTTGGTCCATCCTTTCAGTTCTTGTCCTGGACAAAGCTTGCACTTTCCCTAGCTTCCCCGACCCAAACGTTGCTAATAATGCCACAAATGAGTCTTCACAAGGAAGCAAAAATTGTTCCACATCGCTTCAGGATGAATTATATTCGGTTGGACCTCCTGAATTGAAGGTCAATTAGGTGGAACACATATCACACAAAAAGTCCGGGCCATCGGGCGTGATCATACTCTAAAGTCGAGGAAACAACCCACCTCAACCAGTGTTCTCGAGCGACAAACATGGATCCAATCCTTCCAGTCTTTGTCCAACGATAAAAGCATGCACCTTGTCTTGAATTTGAACCCAACTACATCCGGGGGTTTTCTGCACTCCCCTCAGCTTCATCAACTCTCTGATCTTATCAGCTTCACCCCACCGGCCTGCTTCAGCGTACATATTTGAGAGAAGAGCATAGTACCCAGGATGATGCGGCTGCAGCTTCAATAAGTGCTCAGCTGCCCAAGAACCCAAGTCTACATTTCCATGGAGTCGGCATGCTCCAAGAAGTGCAGCCCAAACATTGGAATCTGGTTTAAATGGTAGACCAGTAATAAGATTAATGGCCTCATCCATAAGCCCAGAACGACCAAGAAGATCAACCATGCAAGTGTAGTGCATGTCATTAAAGTATTTCTTTCCCTTATCGACTAATCCCCCGTGACTACATGCTGATAGAACAGCAATATATGAGACCGAATCGTGTTCAACACCATCCTCTCGCATGGCTTCGAACATATCAACTGCAGTATGTATATCACCAAGCATCCCATACCCTAAAATCATAGTATTCCACGATGCTA
>NW_025882987.1:0-1273 GCF_002878395.1 Capsicum annuum
AATGTGGTGTTTGAAGCTATGGGAAAAGTTCAGTTGATTCGAGAGAGGCTTAAGACAGCTCAATGTTGTCAGAAATCTTATGCAGATATGAGGAGAAGGGATACTGAGTTTGAGGTTGATGACATAGTTTATTTAAAGATTTCACCCATGAAGGGGGTAAAGAGATTTGGCAAAAAGAAGAAGCTTAGTCCCTAATATATTGGCCCTTACAGAATATTGAGTCCTGTTGGGAAGGTAGCATATGAGCTTGAGTTGCTTGCAGATTTGTCATCCATTCATCTAGCATTCCATGTATCCTTATTGAAGAAGTGTATTGGTGACTAGCTGTTATAGTTCCTTTGGATAGCACATAAATTCAGGATAGCCTTTCTTATGAAGAAATTCCAGTTGAGATTCTTGATCACCAGATTCGTAGACTAAGGAAAAAAGAAGTTCCCTTCATCAAAGTTCATTGGGGGGATCAGTCCGTTGAGGGAGCCACTTGGGAAGAAAAAACCGGATATGCGAACCAAGTACCCTCATATTTTCTCCGCAAGATCAGACTGAGTTTCAGGTATCAAGTTTTCCTTAGATTATCTTTTGTCCATTCTCAATCCCAGCAATATAATCATTTTTTCATGTCATTGCAAGCATTCACGAATAAGTTCAGTCGTGTAATCATGCTTCCAGTTGTGCATACTCAGTATGAAGTCTCAGTCCCTCAGTATTCTTAGTTTAGTTAGTCTCATTCGAGGATGAATATTCCTAGGCAAAAATATTGTAAGACCCCGTAAGATCTATTTGCATGTCAACGGGGGGGGGGGGGGGTCCAAGACTTAAAAAATTTTACTAAGTGTTAGGACTTAGTCATTTCTAAAGCCCCAAAACTTAGATGATTTAATTTTCAACCTTCCCGACCTGATTTAATTTTCAACCTTCCCGACCTTAGAATGTCTATTTTAAAGTTGATTCATGATTTAGGATTTAAAGGTACATCTCGGGTGAGTTTCAAAATTTTTGGATGAGCATAAGGCCATGTTTGGAAGTACAAAATAGTAGCCTCACCGGGATAAGAACTCGGCGCGCCCAGTAGTGCAGTAGTACACCGCAGTGGACCCTGCGGCACCCGTTCAGTACACTGTACCAGAGCCTGCGGTGCCCGCTCCATCGCGCGCCTCTATTTTCCATCTTTTGTTTCTATTTTTTCAAGGGTATTTGGGTATTTTTTTTCTTCACCTAATTAGTCCATAACACGGGATTGAGGGTCCCAAAAGGCAAACTTGATCATTTTTTT
>NW_025882988.1:0-3410 GCF_002878395.1 Capsicum annuum
ATGACTCGAAGAGAGGGAATTTCAACTTTTGAATGGATGACTGCTTCTATCCCATACACTAATAAATATGAAGTTGCCCCTGTTGAAGTGCGAACAGTGGTGCGATAACCTAGCAATGCAAACGACAACTTTTCATGCCACTGTCTAGACCCTTGTACCATTTTTCACAGTATCTTTTTTATATTCTTATTGGCGGCTTCTACAGCGCCATTAGCGTTTGGGCGATATGGAGTAGAATTTTGATGTGCGATCTTAAACTGTTGACATACTTCTTGCATCAAATGACTATTGAGATTGGCAGCATTGTCTCTAATGATTATCTTAGGAATTCCAAATCTACAAATGATATTGGCATGAACAAAATCTACCACAGCCTTCTTTGTCACTGACTTGAAAGTTACTGCTTCTACCCACTTTGTGAAGTAGTCAATGGCTACCAAAATGAACCTATGTCCATTTGATGCCTTTGGCTCAATTGGTCCAATCACATCCATTCCCCAAGCCACGAACGGCCATGGAACGGCCATTGTATGCAACTCAATAGGAGAAGAATGTATCAGATCACCGTGTACCTGACATTGATGACACTTTCGAACAAATTGAATAGAATCCTTTTCCATAGTAAGCCAGTAATAACCTGCTCGAAGAATCTTCTTTGACAAGACATAACCGTTCATATGCGACCCGCATACTCCAGAGTGTATTTCAACCATGATTGCCGAGGCTTCTTTTGCATCTACACACCTCAAAAGTCCCAGATCTAGGGTTCTCTAATATAAGATTCCCCCACTTAAGAAAAATCAACTAGCCAAACGCCTAATAGTCCTCTTTTGATCGTTAGTGGCATATGCTGGGTGTTCTCCTGACTGAATGTACCGCTTGATATCCAAGAACCAAGGTTCTCCATCGAGCTCTTCTTCAACCACATTACTGTAAGCATGCTGATCACGACTCTGTATATGCACTGGATCGATGTAGGCTTTGTCAGGATGTTGGAGCATTGAAGATAGAGTGGCTAAAGCATCAACAATTTCATTATGACTCCTTGGAATATGCCTAAATTTCACTAACAAAAAACCGTTGACATAGCTCCTGTAAGTATTGTCGATACGGGATGAGCTTCAAATCTCGCGTCTCCCAATCGCCTTGAATTTGATGTACGAGCAAATCCGAATCTCCCAACACCAATAATTCTTGAACTCTCATATCAACAGCTAACCTCAAACCAAGAATGCAGGCTTCATACTCTGCTATATTGTTAGTAAAGTAGAATCGAAGTTGTGATGTTACTGGGAAATGTTGTCCCGATTCAGAGATAAGAACCGCACCTATTCCGACTCCTTTTATATTGACAGCTCCATCGAAGAATAACCTCCAATCTGGATCAGCATCTATAACGACTTCATCGACACACGACACTTCTTCGTCCAGAAAATATGTCTTTAATGGCTCGTACTCTTCATCGATGGGATTCTCAGCAAGATGATCTACCAAGGCTTGGGCTTTCATGGCGGTTCGAGTCACATATACAATGTCGAACTCGATAAGCAATATTTTCCACTTTGCCAATCGACCCGTTGGCATAGGCTTTTGAAAGATATACTTCAAATGATCCATACGGGAGATGAGATAAATAGTATATGAAGAGAGATAATGCTTCAAATTTTGTTCTACCCAAGTTAGGGCACAACATGTCCTTTCAAGAAGAGTATACCTGGCCTTATATGCGGTGAACTTCTTGCTAAGAAAATAAATAGCCTGCTCCTTTTTGCCTCTGACATCATGTTGACCCAGGACACAATCGAAAGAATTGTCCATGACTGATAAATATAAGATTAATGGCCTACCAGGTTTTGGGGGTACCAGCACCGACAGATTTGACAAATATCTTTTGATTCGATCGAATGCTTCCTGACATTCTTCAGTCCATTTTACCGCAACACTCTTTTTCAAAAACTTGAATATGGGCTCACAAGTGGTTGTGAGTTGAGCAATAAACCTGCTAATGTAGTTCAGTCTACCAAGCAAACTCATCACCTCCGTTCTATTCTTAGGTGGGGGCAAATTCTGAATGGCTTTGATTTTTGAGGGATCCAATTCAATTCCCCGACGGCTGACTACAAACCCCAACAGCTTTCCAGACGGAACTCCAAATACACATTTTGCCGGGTTGAGTTTGAGATTATACTTGCGAAGCCTTTCAAAGAAATTTCTTAAATCTTTAACATGATCGGCCTGAATTTTTGACTTAATAATCACATCATCCACATATACCTCAATCTCCTTATGCATCATATCATGAAAAATAGTGGTCATGGATCTCATGTATGTTGCTCCAGCATTCTTCAAACCGAACGGCATCACTCGATAACAATATACCTCAATCTCCTTATGCATCATATCATGAATAATAGTAGTCATGGCTCTCATGTATGTTGCTCCAGCATTCTTCAAACCGAACGGCATCACTCGATAACAATAAGTCCCCCATGGTATGATAAAAGATGTCTTCTCCGCGTCTTCATCATCCATAATGATCTTGTGATATCCGGCATAACAATTCATAAAAGAGGCAACCTCGTGTTTAGCATAGTTGTCTAACAAAATATGAATGTTGGGCAGTGGAAAATCATCTTTCAGACTTGCTCTATTTAAATCACGGTAATCAACACACACTCAAATTTTGCCATCTTTCTTTGGTACGGGAACAACATTGGATAACCACATGGATTAGCGAGCCACTCGAATTACTTTGGCTTCAAGTTGTTTCATGATTTCCTCTTTGATTTTAATACTTACATCTGTTTTAAACTTCCTCAACTTCTGTTTGACAGGAGGGAACGTGGGATTAGTTGGCAATTTGTGAGCCACTAATTCAGTGTTTAAACCAGGCATATCATCATAAGACCATGCAAAAACATCTTTATAATCAATTAATGCTTGAATCATTCCATTTTTTAGCTGTGGCAAAGCATGTACACTGATTTTAGTTTCCCTAACATCTTCTTGATCCCCTAGATTTATTGGCTCAGTCTCATTCAAATTAGGATTTGGTTTGTCTTCAAACTGTTTCAACTCTTTGCTTATTTCTTCTAGTGCTTCTTCTTCATCATATTCCCCATCCTGCTTCATTACATCTTGATTAGTTTGTATTTTAAGATCAGGTTGAAAATTCCGCATGCATGTCATGTCATTAGAATCAACATAAAGAGAACTGTGTAAGAAAAGAAAAACAAAACATATTAGACACGAAACAAAAGGGACTTTGCATATCATTAAATAAAAAGATAGAAGGGTTTAAACATAGATGCCAACATAACATAAACAAACTAAAATCCAAATTACAATCCTGAAATAACTCGGATAAATAGAAAGAAAAACAAAATAAACTACCAAAACTCCCTCCTGAC
>NW_025882989.1:0-1376 GCF_002878395.1 Capsicum annuum
TTTTTTTTTTTTTTTTTTTTTTTTTTTTTTTTTTTAATAAATAAATAGGTAATAAAAATGAATAAATAAAAATTTATTTTAATATGACTTTATTTTGTAGTTTTCCAAACTTTAAAAGCAATCTTGTAAAATAAGATACTAAATAACGTAAAACATTCAGTTTGGTCAAAAATTAGGTGTTTACAAAACTTAAATTTTGCACACAAAAAATTTCAAAGCCGATCGAGATTCATCTATGAACCGTAAACTACCACAGAATAACAAACTAATAGAGATTAAACCTAACCTTTATCTAAAAAAAAATTTCAAACCTGATCCACATTCATCTAGCATCTGTAAATTAAAATAAAATAATAAAATAATAAATATATCAAAACAATACAATTAAAGCTAACCTTTACACAAGAAATTCTTCAAAGCCAACCGACATTCATCTACGACCTATAAACTATAAAAAAAAAATATAATAGTGATCACAAAGCTTCGATTTTGATCCAACTAACTCTTGTTTGAGGAAAAATTTTGCCCCTAAAAAATGATTTTGAATGAAAACAAAGAAGATATATATATATATATATACACACATACACATATGTTGAATTCTATTTATGCTGACAAAAACAGTGAAGAAGTTGAATGTTAGAAAATCAAGTATCCACTATCTAGATATGCAATTGAATCAAGTTAGATGAGCATCAATCATATTCTCCCAATAGGTAAACCTGTTTGTTCTCTAGTTTAACGTACATCTCAATATTTATAGAAGTATTTCTTTAATAGAGTCCAATTTTAAGAGTATTTTTCTAATAGAACGGTAGAAAAGAAAATATTAATTATTTCTCTTACCATATATTTTAGAGTCTCATATATTTTAGGAAGTCTAGAAAGGAAAATATTAATTAATTCTCTTACCATATATTTTAGAAAGTCTAGTTAATATAATAAAAATAATTAAATAATAAATTAAAAAATAATGAAAAGACAGTTTTATCTAAAGAAGAGTCTTTAATGAAGGTTAAAAAGTTCAAATCACTTTCTAAGGTCTTCGCATTTTTAATATATTATAGATATAGATTATTATTATATTATTATTATAGATATTTATAAATTATATATTATGGATATAAATATAGATATAGATATATCCCAATACAAGGGGAAAAAAAAGATATTCATACCATTTTCATTATACAAAATATAACACAAAGGAAAAAAAAGATATTCATACCATTTTCATTATACGAAATATAATCTTGAGAGTATGTAAAACAGAGGCTTTTAATTAAGAAAAAAATATTTAAACAATATTCCTAAGACCCTTCACACTTTTATATTATTATTATTATTATTATTATTATTATTATTATTATTATTAT
>NW_025882990.1:0-1171 GCF_002878395.1 Capsicum annuum
CTTGAAATGAGATTTTTTGTGTTGAATGTAGTTTAGTGTGGTAAATTACTTGAAATGATTAAGTGTAGGTACTTGAAAGGTGAATTTTTCAATTCGAATGTAGTTTAGTTTTTTTGGGGGGAGGTGACTTAGTCACTTGAAATCGATTAAGTGTAGATAGTTGAAATGCGAATTTTTGTTCTGAATGTATTTGAGTTTGGTAATTTGTAGTGTGACTTAGTGACTTGATTGATTAAGTGTAGGTACTTGAAATGGGATTTTTTGTTTTGAATGTAGTTTAGTGTGGTAAATTGGGAGGTGACTTCGTCACTTGAAATTGATTAAGTGCAGGTACTTGAAAGGTGAATTTATCATTTTGAAGGTAGTTTAATTTGTTATTTTGGGAGGTGACTTAGTGACTTAAAAATGTTGAAGTTTAGGTACTAGAAATGTGAATTTTTGTTTTAAATGTATTTTAGTTTGGTAACTTAGTCACTTGAAATTGATTAAGTGTTGGTACTTGAAAGGTGAATTTATCATTTTGAATGTAGTTTAGTTTGGTGACTTGGGAGGTGACTTAGTGACTTGAAATTGATTAAGAGTAGGTACTTGAAATGTGAACTTTTATTTTGAATGTAGTTTGGTTTGGTAACTTGAATTTAGGTACTTTTTCCATTTTGAATTTAGGTACTTGAAATGTGAACTTTTGTGACTTAAACTAATTACTTGAATCTGATTAATTGTGTAGATAGAACCTGATTATGAATAATGATAATAGAATAGGTCTTAGGGTGAAATTTGTTGAAGGTGTCAGACGATTTGTTGAACATGCTAAGACACTTGATGTTTGATCACGTTTTTGGGCTATTCGATGTCCTTGTGTTAGATGTAATGGTACAAATCTTTTAAAAGAAGAAGTTGTGAAGGAACATCTTTATAGAAAAGGGTTTCATAAGGACTTTTTAAGATTGCATACTATTTATGGTGATGTTGGGCAAAATAACTTTGTTGGTGGTGAAAGTAGTAGGTCTGCAGGGCATAATGAATATCAAGATACTAGGATGAAAGAAATAGTGCACGATGCTTTTGGGATGCAACACGAGGGCCACTTTAGGAAAAATGTCGAAGATTTTCCCAATAGAGAAGCGGGCCATTTTTATGAACAACTGCATGATGCTAGTCATCCTTTGTT
>NW_025882991.1:0-2026 GCF_002878395.1 Capsicum annuum
ACATTTACACGAAAAATTTTTCAAAGCCAACCGACATTCATCTACGACCTATAAACTATAAAAAAAAATATAATAATGATCACAAAACTTCGATTTGGATCCAACTAATTCTTGTCTGAGCGGAAATTTTGACCCTAAAGAATGATTTTGAATTAAAACAAAAAAGATATATATATATATATATATATATATATATATATATATATACACACACACACACACACACACACACACACACACACACACATATATGTTGAATTATATTATGCTAACAAAAATAGTGAAGAAGTTGGGGTTAGAAAATCTAGCATCCACCAATCTACACATGCAATCAAATCAAGTTAGATGAACATCAACCATATTCTCCCAATAGAGAAACCGATTTATTTTCTAGTTTAACGTACATCTCAATATTTATATAAGTATTTCCTTAATTGAATCCTATTTTAGGAGTATTTGTTTGATTGAACAGTAGAAAGGAAAAATATTAATTAATTCTCCTACCATATATTTGAAGAGTCCCATATATTTTAGGAAGTCTAGTTAATATAATAAAAAATAATTAAGTAATAAATTTTCAAAATAGTGAAAAGACAGTTTTGTCTAAAGAAGAGTATTTTAATGAAGGGTAAAAAGTTAAAATCACTTCTATAAGGGTCTTCACACTTTTAATAAATTGTAGATTATAGATTATAAATATAGATATAGATCATAGATTATAGATATACATATACATACATATGTATATACATATATATATATATATATATATATATATATATACATATATATATATATATACATATATATATACACACACATATATACATATATATATATACACACACACACACACACACACACACATATATATATATATATATATATATATATATATAGTAGTATTATATATAGCAGTATATTATTAAATTATACATATTTAGAAATGCGAAGAAGCAGACACCTCTTCGTCGACGTGCTTGCTTCTTCCGTAATTTTACTGAATTACCTCTAAATAATTATTATATGTCATTTACGTATTTAAAAATTAATAATATTTAATAGAAAAGGTAAAATAGACATTTATGACATATCTTCTTCAGCTGTTTCAATCGTAATTTTACTATATCACCCCTAATTAATTATTATAAGTCATCTAAGTATTAAAAAATTAATAATATTTAATAAAAAATAAAATAGAAATAAAATAATAAATTAACTCTTAATGTTTTAAATTACTTGACATCTTATATGAGGCCCATTTAATTTATTTTTTACAAATATTTTTATAACAATTTTGTTATATCACTTCTAATTAGTTATTATAACTCATTTAATACATGTCTGATTCATCATATCATGACATTTGGTTGGATCTTACGTATTAGAAAATTAATCATGTTTAATAAAAAAAAACAGACATTTATGACATGTCTGCGTCAGCTGCTTCAACCATAATTTTATTATATCACCCCTAATTAATTATTATAACTTATCTAAGTATTAAAAATTTGATAATTTTAAATTAAAAAAATGGTAAAATAGATATAAATTAACTCTTGTTGTTTTAAATTAACTTAACATCTTATATCAGACTCAGTTAAATTTTTTCATAAGTATTTTTGTAGCAATTTTGCTATATCACTTCTAATTAGTTATTATAAGTCATTTAAAACATGCATGCTTTGTTACTTCAATCGTGATATATAATTGACTTTCAAAATTATCTCAATGTCTCTTAAATTAAAATAAAAGAAAAAGTATTACAAATTACAATAGTTAAAAAACTTAAACTATTTTAAAAATATAATTGACCATTAATGCTACAAAAATTTTGATAAGAAGAGTATTATACATTACAATAGCTAACAGTTTAAAATAGTAAATTACAATACAATACCAAAAAAATATAATTGATTACTTAAATTTTATTTATATTACAAATTGAGACGGGCCGGTGAACATCAAGTATAGTAGTGATAAGATACCTGTTTAAAATATAAGAACACAAACTAACAAGAGGCGG
>NW_025882992.1:0-10181 GCF_002878395.1 Capsicum annuum
CTCAGTGGTCAGAGGATACTGGGTCTGTATCTATTACTTCCGAAGATGCTCGAGTGAACCAATTCATGAGGATGAATCCTCCCAAATTCACTGGTACTAAGGTAAAAAAGGATTCGCAGGAATTTGTAGATGAAATGGAAAATTTTTTCAAAGTGATGCATGTTGATGAGGTAGAAGGGGTAGAATTGGCAATGTACTAGCTGAAAGAGGTGGTGAATCAGTGGTACAATGATTGGGAGAATGCGAAGGGCGACAATGCTGAGCCTTTAATATGGAATGAGTTTGTTGATGCCTTCCTTGATAGGTTCTTTCCTCTGGAGCTGAGGGAAGCTAAAGTAGAAGATTCTATGAACCTAAAGCAGGGTAAGATGAGCGTGTAGGAGTACACTTTGAAATTCAATCAGCTGGCCCGTTATGCTCCTAAGATGACGGGTAGTATGAGGGCCCAAATGAGAAAGTTTGCATCCGACCTTTCAGATGATCTGGTGCTTGAGTGACAGGGATCTTTGTTGAACAAAGATTTGGATTTTTCTAGGCTGACAATTCATATGCAACAGCTAGAAGAGAAAAAGAAGAAGATTTTTTAGGCTAGGGAGATTGAGAGACAAGCAAAAAGAGCCAGATCGCCGACCAGGGTAACAATCAGCCTCAAAGCTAAATGGCAGAAGAAGAACAATTGGGGCAATGCAAGTCTGCTGGTAACGCCACAGCGCTCAGACCACCAGCAGAAAGATGATCTCAGAGTTTTCAGACTCATCATGGATCCAGAGCCCCAGATACTCAGTGACAGGGCAGTGTGGCACAGCAGCGTCGTACTTATCCACGATGTGAGACTTACGAAAAGAATCACCCAGGGAGATGTTTATTTGAGGGGAGAAATTGTTATACTTGTGGCAAGGTGGGTCATCTTCAGAGATATTGCCCTTCTGCTAGAGGAAATGCGGGGGGACTAAGCCCCAAGCTACCTTACGTCTTCTCCTCCTAAGGGGGCCCCTTCAGCTGCCGGGAGCGATCGTAACCGATTATATGCTTTGACTAACCGCTAATAGGTGGAAGTTTCACCAGATGTTATGACCGGGATGTTACAAATCTTTTCTTGTGATGTTTATGTATTGCTTGATCCTGGGTCTACTTTATCTTATGTGACCCCTTATGTGGCTATTGGTTTTAGGTTTGAGCTCGAAGTTATTGTAGAACCCTTCACTATTTTCACTTTTGTAGGAGATTCTGTTGTTGCTAGAAGGGTTATAGAAATTGTGTTGTGTCTATTCTTAGCCGGGATACTGTGGCAGACCTTATAGAACTTGGTATGGTAGATTTTGATGCTATCCTTGGGATGGACTGGCTCTATTCGTGTTATGACACGCTTGATTATAGAACCCAAAGGGTTACTTTTTCCTTCCCAAATAATCCACCAATTGAATGGGCATGGAATTCTGTGGCACCTAGAGGTCACTTTATCTCTTATCTTAGAGCCTAAAAACTCATTTCCAGAGGTTGTATGTACCATCTAATCTGAGTAATAGATTCCAGAGTTGAAAATCTTCCTCTTCAATCAGTCCCTATAGTGAATGAGTTTCAATAAGTCTTTCCCGAAGATCTCCTAAGGATACCACCTGATAGGGAGATAAATTTTGGCATTGATGTGTTGCCAGACACTCGTCCTATTTCTATTTCGTCTTATAGAATGGCGCCCACGAAATTGAAAGAGTTAAAAGAATAGCTCGTATACCTCCTAGACAAAGGCTTTATTCGTCCTAGAGTTTCCCCCTGGGGTGCACCCGTACTTTTCGTGCGAAAGAAGGATGGGTCCCTTCGCATGTGCATAGACTACCGCCAGTTGAATAAGGCCACTATTAAAAACAAATATCCTCTTCCTAGGATTGATGATCTTTTTGACCAGCTTCAGGATGCTAAGTGTTTTTAAAAAATAGACCTTCGTTCGGGTTATCATCAGTTGAAGGTTAGGGAGTCAGACATTCCCAAAACAACTTTCCAAACCCGATATGGTCACTATGAGTTCTTAGTCATGTCCTTCAGGTTGACTAATGCCCCTACAACATTCATGGATCTTATGAATAGGGTGTTCCGTCAGTTTCTAGACTTGTTAATCATATTATTCATTGACGATATTCTAATCTATTCTAAAAGTAAGGAGGACCATTCCAATCACCTCTGAATTATCCTTCAGACCCTTAAGGATTATCAGTTGTATGCTAAGTTCTCCAAATGTGAATTCTGGCTGAATGCTATTGCCTTCTTGGGGCATATTATATCTAGTGACGGGATTAGAGTTGATCCCCAAAAGATTGAGGCAGTGAGAAAATGGACCAGACCCACGACTCCAACTGACATACGGAGCTTCTTAGGTTTGGCAGGTTATTACAGAAGGTTCGTAGAGAGTTTTTATTCCATAGCTTCTCCGCTCACTAAATTGACTCAGAAAAAGGTGAAGTTTTTATGGTCCGAGTTGTGTGAAAATAGTTTTTAGAAGTTGAAAGACAAGTTGACTACTGCTCCTGTTTTGACTCTTCCCGATGGTGTAGATGGTTTTGTGGTTTACTGTGATGCGTCTCGTGTGGGACTTGGTTGTGTATTGATGCAGCATGGTAAGGTGATAGCTTATGCATCTAGGCAGTTAAAGGTGCATGAGAGAAATTACCCCACTCATGACTTGGAGTCAGCAGCCGTGGTGTTTGCACTTAGAATTTGGAGGCATTATCTCTATGGAGTGCATGTTGATATTTATACTGACCATAAAAGTTTGTAGTATGTTTTCTCACAGAAAGAATTGAACCTCAGGCAGAGGCGTTGGATGGAGATTTTGAAAGACTATGACATGAGCCTGCATTACCATCCGGGCAAGGCAAATGTCGTAGCCGACCCCTTAGCAGGCTGTGTATGGGAAAATTTTCTTATGTAGAAGAGAGGAAGAAAGAGATGGTGAAGGATATTCACCGTCTTGCAAATCTGGGAGTGCGACTCTTAGATTTCGAAGATAGAGGGGTGATTGTTCATGAGTTAGCTAAGTCATCCCTTTGTGCTGAAGTTAAAAAAAAGTTGGTTGAAGATTCCATCTTGATGCAAATCAAGAAAGATGTGGGTCAACAAAAGGTAATGTTGTTTGAAATTGGCGGTGATGGTATTCTGAGATATCAGGGTAGGTTGTGCGTTCCGAATGTTGATGGACTGCAGAAAAAAATCCTTTATGAGGCACATACTTTGAGGTATGTTGTTCACCGAGGCTCTATTAAGATGTACCATGATCTGAAAACTTTGTATTGGTGGAATAATATGAAACGTGACGTAGCTGATTTTGTTTCCAAGTGTTTGAACTGTCAGCAAGTCAAGGTAGAACATTTGAGGCCAAAAGGTACTTCCTAAGAAATAACTCTGCCTTTATGGAAGTGGGAGATAATAAACATGGACTTTATTACAGGACTTTCGAAGTTCTGAAACCAGTATGACTCTATTTGGGTGATTGTAGATCGATTGACAAAGTCAGCCCACTTTTTGCCTGTGAGGACTAATTATTCGGGAGACGATTATACGAAGCTGTAAATTGAGGAAATAGTCTGTTTGCATGGATCACTTGTGTCCATTATATCCGACCGAGGTACGCAGTTTTCTTCTCAGTTTTGAAGATCTTTTCAGAAGGTTTATGTACCCAAGTGAACCTAAGTACAGCATTCCACCTTCAGACTGATGGGCAAGCTGAGCGCACCATTCAGACACTTGAGGACATGTTGAGGGCTTGTGTAATCGACTTTAAAGGGAGTTGGGTAGATTACTTTCCATTGATAGAGTTCACTTACAATAATAGCTACTATGCCAGTATCAGGATGGCATCGTTTGAAGCATTGTATGGGTGAAGATGCAGGTCTCCTATAGGGTGGTATGAAGTTGGTGAGACGCTATTATTTGGGCCTGATCTTGTTCATCAGGCAATGGAAGATGTGAAATTAATCAGAGAACGACTTAAGATGGCTCAGAGTCGTCAGAAATCCTATGCTGACGTTAGAAAAAGAGAGTTAGAGTTTGAGGTTAGAGATTGGGTATTCCTTAAAGTTTCTCCCATGAAGGGAGTTATGAGATTCGGGAAGAAAGGTAAGTTGAGTCCTCGCTTCATAGGACTATATCAGATTGTAAAAAGGATAGGTGGAGTTGCATACGAGTTAGAGTTGCCTGCAAATTTGGGTTCTGTTCACCTGGTATTTCATATATCCATGTTGAAGAAGTGCATTGGAGATCATTCTTTAGTGTTTCCTGTTGAGGAAATCAAGGCGAACTATTCCTTGACTTATGAAGAAGAGCTTGTAGCAATCTTAGATCGCCAAGTTAGAAAATTGAGAAGCAAAAAGATAGCCTCGGTGAAAGTATTATGGAGGAATCAGAAAGTTGAAGAAGCAACTTGGGAATCAGAAGATGACATGAAAGATAGATATCCAGACTTATTTGACCCAATGAATGATGAGATGGAAGGTACAACTCTTGCCTTATTTTTCTTTCCTATGCCTGATATGCTAGAAATCGTGCTTTCCTGTTTTCCGTATCATCATTCGGGGACGAATGATCCCAAGGGGGGATAATGTAACTCCCCATAAAAGTCGTGCATGGATTAGCCTTTCATAGTGTTCTCTTAGACTTAAAACTTGAAAAAAAAATTCCAAGTGTAATGAGGACTTAGTCATTTTAGCTGGAAATCTTTGGGATACAACTTTTCAACCTTCCCAACATCCGTTTTTGGATTTTCTTGTTGCATTACGATAGGGCAAGGTTTTAGTACATCTCGGAAGAGTTTCGGAATTTTAGACGAGCTTAAGGACAAGTTTGGATTTTTTATCCAGTGGCCGCGTGCGATAGGCTCGCGCCACATGCTGGATCACGTGCACTGGACCTTAGCCCGCGATTGAGCGGGCGACACCTTCTTAATCGCAGTGTACTAAGGCCCGCGTCGCCTGTTATATCGCGCCAGGCTTATTTTCAGCCTCCTCCAGGAAATTAATAGCAATTTGGTAATTTACCGTTCCCCTATCAACTTAAACACGGGATTTAATCCCTAAAGAGCCAAATTACGCTCATATTCACCAAAATTGCTCAAGAACTCTCTCAAGGGTTTCAAAATAAAAACCTAAACAACTCAAAATTCAATCGTGGGTTTTTGAAAGTAATTGCATATTTGGAATCCCCAGAACGTAGGCTTCAAGGAGCACCTATTATCTTCGTACATAGAGGTACGTGGGGTTATCTCAAAAATCTCATGGGCTTAAAAATTCATGTTTTAAAAATGGGGATTTTGAAATTATGAATATAATCATGTTTTAAGCATCTCTATGATATTGATTGTCTTTAGTCCTATTTCCGAAGTAATTTGATATATTATATATGTATATGCTTGTGATTCAAAAAGATGTTAACTTGAGAGCATGAATTATATGAAATTCCTCTCTTGATATGAAATTGTTTTGAATTTTCATATGATGTGAATTGTTTGAAATCATCTTGACAAGCATGACATGAAATGTTTTAAAGATTGTTATGTTTAGATACAATTTTTGACTTGCAAGGAGAGGGTTGTTTATGTTGAAATATGTTGAATATAATGGTTGCATGAGAAGAATGATGTGATATTGATGACTTGTAAGTCAGGTATGACGATACCCTACAGAATATGACATGTGATTGAATTAAATGAAGTTGAATGCATTGATTTTTCATGAGATAGGTGGATGCCCGAAGAAGGTGTTTGAGTGTAAGGGCTCATCGCTGGAAATTATGTTTGCCGACAGGGGAAATTGGTACCATTCTTTGTGATCTTGTGTACCTGATATATATATTATCCCACTTTAGGACTATGGTTAGGAGCCCTGCTTTGTGATCTTTTGTACTACCATACTTCATTGGGTCAAGACACCCTGCTGTGTGATCTTGTGTGTCTTCCCCTCACTTATACTCTAATCTCAGCGGCAACCGAGGTTTGCCAGTTGGTGTAAATGTGATAATGTAGGGTATTCCACCTAGCTTAGTTGCATTGTATTGTTGTTGGAAAAAAACTATTGCATTATGCCCATGTGTTTTCAAATGATTTGATATGAAACTGCTTTATAATGGCTCTCACCTATATTTTGGAAAAATATTATGTTTTTGTTTTGATTTCTCTGCATACCAGTACAATGGTATTGACCCCCTTCCCTCCCAGGTTCGGAGGCACAGTCTAGGGGTCCAGATAGACAGCAGATTTCTTCTAACAGATCGCAGAATTAAGTGGTGAGCCTTCTATATTTCGGAAGGCCTGATGTCTGTTATTTCATTTATCAGTTAGTAGTTTTGGGTCTACTGGGGGCCTTGTCCTAGTTTTCAGACAGTTAGTTATTTCAGTCATGTAGTAGAGATTTCGCAGACGATTTTCCAGATGTTGATAGAGATTGTGGGACACTATTTCCCCTTTGTTGTTTTTATGTGATTTTGACCATGTTTCCGTAATACTGTTTATCTTCTGCATTTCTCTTATCATATGAATTATGTGCATGTTTACCAGACAGATAGGGGTGTTTCGGTCCTTTATGGTTTGGAATACTAGTCACGGCCAGGTCCTCAATTCAGGTCGTGACACGATGTGTCGTAAGAAGGCAATAGCATTCAACCAGAATTCACACTTGGAGAACTTAGCATACAACTGATGATCCTTAAGGGTCTGAAGGATGATTTGGAGGTAATTGTCATGGTCCTCCTCACTCTTGGAATAGATCAGGATACCGTCAATAAACACTATGACAAACAAGTCTAGAAACTAACGGAACACCCTATTCATAAGGTCCATAAAGGTTGCAAGGGCGTTAGTCAACTCAAAAGACATGACTAAGAACTTATAGTAACCATATCAGGTTCGGAAGGCTGTTTTGGGAATGTCTGACTCCCTAACCTTCAACTGATGGCATCCCGAGCGAAGGTCTATTTTTGAAAAGCACTTAGCACCCTGAAGCTGGTCAAAAAAATTGTCAATACTAGAAAGAGGGTACTTATTCTTAATAGTGACCTTGTTCAACTGGCGGTAATCTATACACATGTGAAGAGAACCATCCTTCTTTCTCACAAAAAGCACAAGTCCACCCAATAGGGAAACACTAGGACGAATAAACCCTTTATCTAGGAGGTCTGCTAGTTATTCCTTTAACTCTTTCAGTTCCGCAGGAGCCATTCTATAAGGCGGAATAGAAATAGGACGAGTGTCTGGCAACACATCAATAGAAAAATCTATCTCTCTATTAGGTGATATCCCTGGGAGATCTTCGGGAAAGACTTCTGGAAACTTATTCACTATAGGGACTAACTGAAGAGGAAGGATTTCAACACTGGAATCTTTTACTCAGATTAGATGGTACAGACAATCTCTGGAGATAAGCTTTCGGGCTCTAAGATAAGAAATGAAGTGACCTCTAGGTGCTACGAAATTCCCTGCTCACTCAATTGATGGCCCATTCGGGAAAGAAAAAGTAACTTTTCGAGTTCTGCAATCAAGTGTGGCATAACATGAATGGAGCCAGTCCATTCCTAGGATAGCATCAAAGCCAACCATATCAAGTTCTATAAGGTCTTTCACTTTATCCCGACTAAGAATAGACACAACACAGTTTCTATACACCCTTATAGACACAATAGAATCACCTACAGGAATGGAAACAGAGAAGGGTTCTGTAATAACTTCGGGCTCAAACCCAAAGCCAACAGCCACATAAGGGTTCACATAAGATAGGGTTGACCCAGAATTAAGCAACATATAAACATCATGGGAAAAGATTCGTAATGTACTGATGATAATATCTGGTGAGGCTTCTGCTTCCTGACGATTGGTCAAAGCATATAGCCAATTGTGACCTCTCCCAGCTGCTAATGTGGCACCTTTCTGAGGCGGTGGTGGTGTAGAATTAGCCTACAATTTAGCACCACCTGTATTCCTCCTAGCGGAGGGACAATCTCTCTGGAAGTGACCCATCTAACCACCTGAATAACATACAAAAGCTCCAAACTGGCACTTCCTTAGATGATACCATCCGCAAGTCTCACACCGCGGAAAAGTATGGTGCTGCTGAGCTACACTTCCCTGTGACTGAGTATCCGAAGCTCTGGATCCCTGGTGAGTCTGGAAGCTCTGGGATCGTCTGTCTGTTGGTGGTCTAGGCGTTGGGGCGCTAGCTGCAGACTGTGTATTACTCCAAAATTTTTTCTTCTTCGACTATTTATTACTCCAGTTACCACTTTGCGGCTGACTATGGTGCTGGTCCACTGTTCTGGCTCTCTTTGCCAGCCTGTCTTTCTCTCTAGATTCTGCAATCTTTTTTTTCTTCTCCTCTACCTGTTGTATATGGATAAAAAGTATAGCAAATTCCATGTCCCTATTGAGCATCGCCCCTTGACACTCAAGTGCTAGGTCATCAGAAAGGACAGATCCAAACTTTCTCATTTAGGCTCTCATATTTTCAGTCATCTCTGGTGCATATCGGGCAAGCTGATTGAATTTCAGAGTGTAATCCTGGACACTCATCTTCCCCTGTTTCAGATTTATGAACTCTTCAGCCTTTGCCTCTCTCAACTCTAAAGGAAAGAACCAGTCACGGAAAGCATCTACGAACTCATTCCATATCGAGGGCTTAGGATTGCCACCCTTCGCATCCTCCCAATCATTGTACCACTGATTCACTACATCCTTCAGTTGGTACGCCGCCAATTCTACCTCTTCTACTTCGTCTACATGCATCATTTTGAAGATCTTTTCCATTTCGTTTACAAACTCCTGCGGATCCTCTTCTACCTTGGTGCCTGTGAATTTGAGCGGATTCATTCTCATGAATTGACCCACCCAAGTAGCTTCGGAAGTAACAGATGCAGACCCAGTATCTTCTGATCGATGAGCTTGCGCAGCCACTAATTGTGCTAACATATGAATAGATTGTCGGAACTCTGCGTTTGATACATCCCTCTGGGAAGTCGGGGGACGACTCACATTGGTCCTAGGAACGGGCTCAGGTGTATGTGCTCTGTTACGGGTCCTTATCCCATGAGTGGGACAGACCTCATCTGATTAAGCATTCTGATCAATGACATGACGTGGAGGCATAGCTGTGTTTCTGAAATATAAGAGATTATTGATTAAAGGACAGATCAGACTCCAAAGCACGAACTAAATCACAACGATGGGAAACATTCCTAAACGCCTAGTAGCCTCCTTCTTATAAGTGTGGAGTGCTACACACCCATAAACAAGACTCTACCCAACGTGATTTCACAGACTCCCTGGGACCATGAACCGAGCTTTGATACCAAGTTTGTCACGACCCGAACCGGGGTCCTAGCCGTGACGAGCATTCCGAACTATGAAGACCTGAAATACCCTTCTGTATCTAATTATCATGCACATAGTTCATATGATAAAAGCAATGCGGAAATACACAATACAACGGGAACATGGTCATGAGTCTAATATAAATTAATAATAGAAGAAAATGAAGTCCAACACCATCTATCAACACCTAAAAATCATCTGCGAAATCTCTACTACATGACTAAAACAAAACAACTATTTGAAAACTGGGACAAGGCCCCCAGCTAACCAAAACTATAGAAAGATAAATACTGCAAGACATTAGGCCTTTCGAAATATAGAAGGCTCACCACTGCAAAATCTCTTCTGTTTTCCGAACTCTTTACTGATTATCTGGACCCCTAGACTGTGCCTCAGAACCTGAGAGGTTGGAGGGGGAGGGGGTCAATACAAAAGTACTGGCACGCGTGTAATTTCATATATAAAATAGATGAGATCAAGTTAATAAGACATCATACATAAAGTAGTTTCCGAAAATACATGGGCATCATTTTGATAATCATAAAGCAGTCTTGTTCAAATAATTTCTAATCTTTGTATTACTTCTGAGTTAGGTGGCACTCCCCTAAAATTCTGATATTCCACGGGCTATATGGAATCCATCATTGACTCGGTAGGGAAGCCTTCAACCTGAGTGTGCCGCAAGGGTTGGAGTTTCTTATTCTGATATGCCACACGGCTCTAGGCCAGCATAATATATAATACCCAGATCAGCAAATAACGATTTTGGGCAATGAATTGTCTGAAATCATGCCCTCTTCAGGGAACCATCTAACATCTCTTTCTGCCCATTTTTAACCAT
>NW_025882993.1:0-2655 GCF_002878395.1 Capsicum annuum
CTTATCCGAATGTTTCAATTTGAGTAAATGTGCAATGCCCCTCTTCTGGTAAAAGGATAGGTCCATAAACTGGACAAGATGATGGGTTCAAATGATTTTGCATCTTCTTTGGGATTTGTTCTTAGGAGCCTCATTTGTGACACTTCTTTATCAAAGTTAAATAAAAGAAGTCTTTTCTATTTATAGTGTGTATTCCCTTACTTTACCTATTTCGACATAAGTTTAACACGTACACTTGTAGTTCTTAGTTGAAAATTGATTCTAAAACTAGCTTTTCCTAAGTCATTACTAACTCGTATTAGCTTGTATACCACCTGTAAGAAACTTTTAGTATCCTATTCACTTGTCTGGTAAATACACCTCTTCTTACATCATTCTTACTCTTGTTGGATAAGAAAGCGTTTTTAGTTGCATTGCTCCTTCCCGCCTTTCTGATTCATTTCAGTACCTAAGGTTAAGACTTTTGCATCCGTTTAAACACAAAATCATGTTCACGTTTTATTTAAAGCCATCTTCTTTTTTGTGTTATCATTTGCTAGAAAAATTCAATAGGGTAAAAGTTGTTTGTGGGCTATATGTGTGGTGACATGCCTAATTAATGTGATTACTCTGTGGGAGAAGTTCTGTTTTGGTTGTTTCCTGATTCCTTCAACTCTTTGTTGCTACCTTGAGTTTTAGTAATAGAATAAATAATCAACCTCTACGCACATCGATTTTTTTTTAAAAAATTACTCCTGTTTTCAATCACTATGTATGTGTGAAGTCGATTCATTTCTCTTCAAATTTTATATTTTGGACGACCACGAATTCCTTTCCATCTATTGATCTATCATACTATTTATTTGTGTAGCGTTTGGTACTATGAACGCGTATTAATCTCCTTTGTCTCTTTCCTTGCATGTGAATCCGCTTAGAGACCGGATGGACTCTTTCCCCTTGCATCTATTAATGGGACACCGAGGCCCACCATGTCTATCGAGTCAGGCCCGAATAAAAGCCCAAAGTCGAGCATGTAGCATATGGATACGAGAAGTCGAAAGAAGAACAAATGGATTAAAGTCCTATCATTTAAAGCGGCTACGAGACCCCAAAATCTCATTTATTATTTTGTTTATTTACTTATTGTCGTCTTCATTTATTTATTTATTTCCTTATTTATTTATTTGGGCCTCGATGCCAAAGTTGTACTTAATACAGGAGAAGCGAGACTCGAGCTAAAGGCTCGAAAACATAGAATTAGGATAGGTGGAAGACCGGCTGAAAGCCCAATATCTAGATTAAGACAGGATTGTCGATTTGGGCCAAATGACTCAAGTCCTTCTGCTTCTACCCTTTCCCTTTTACTTTTGCTAATTTGTTTTATGTGTTTTCTTGCGAACCTAGTTAAAATTCCTAACTAAGTCGCTAAAAATTGGTTTTGCATAAACCTTAAAAATATTTCCTAAACAAATTACTTTTTCCAACAAATCAATATTTTTTCAAAGTTAATCAAAAGACGATTTTCAAATAGTTCGAATAATTGTAAGTTAGCGGACGTTTTAGGTGTCTAACACCTTCCTAAAACGTTAATAGGAACCACTTACTCGGAATCTCCAACTTAAAACGATTTTTCTGTTGTAGATCGTTTAAAGTGTTTTATAAAGGTTTCTTAATTCTTTTTCAAAATTAAGTGGCGACTCTCAAAAAAGTCAAAATTTCTTCGCAAAACAATGCTTGATGTCAGACATACGTGTAACGAACGTATCTTAGACTAGTAACTAAAATAACATGTAATGGACTGAAAAACCATTTCTCTCATAGTTGAATTATACATTTGGAAGCAATAAGTACAAGTAGTAGCTAGCATTCATGTCTCTCTTACGCTCATCTAATAATAGCAAAAAAGTACAATAAAATAGAGAGGCAACCTATGAAACAGACCGTAATGGCAAGACCAAGTGAATGTGATAAAGTAGCGAACATACCAGTTGCGAATGCAATTACAACTGCTAACATTGACATGCACAGAAAAATAATTGCGCGATTACAAAGCTTCTCTATATCTTTATGTTTAAGCTTTGTACTTACATTTGCCATGACAAAGTAGATGAATATGGGAACAGCTGAGCATGTGAAAGCAATGGCATCGGAAACAACAAATGCACGAAATGCTGTTTTCCTTGTTAGAATCGCCATCCCATTATTATGGCTATCGGGGTCGCTCTCAAAACCTCCTGGCAATGTGATACCAGCGGCGAAAGTGACTGTCATTATTAAAGTGGCTACAACAATATGGATTTGAGCTACCTTCATAATTCCTTCAACTGCTGTTTGATATGCCTTTTTAGCTTTATCGCGATCATCTTTCGTCAGTGGCTGGTACTCGTACTTCCGCTTTACCTCTAAGTCACGTTTTCCAAATCGGCCAATGCTACACAAATCCCGCACCAATTTCTCCTATTTTCATCAATAGTACAGTTTATATTCAGCTAGATTTCTGAATCCTAATTGTAAAAAGTCTTGAAAGTCATTCTTATTCTACTCTTGCAAGGACAAAATAACTTCAATAGTTATCTGAATATAGTATCGAAGATGATATTTAAGATTAGTATACAGTACGGAGGCATTTGAACTTGAAAAGGAGTATTTGAAGTTTTGTGGAACTACTTGTGTTTG
>NW_025882994.1:0-1542 GCF_002878395.1 Capsicum annuum
AACAGTACTGGAACAAAATAATACGATAGTCGAAGTACAAGATACAACAGATAGTAACAAGAATCAAAAAGAGATTTTAACATAGTGAGAGTAGTGTCAAAAAAATATGTACATACCCATGTGTTCCTGAATTACTGCTGCATGCAGAGGTGTTCGATTTAATGGACCTGCAGAAGAAGTTGGTTGCTTGCATGAGTTCAAGATTTCACTCAAAGCTTCACGAAGACCAGACTCAGCAGCCAGATACAGCGGTGTCTCCCAAGCCTTGTTGGATGGAAATTCGAATGCAGGATCTTCTTTCACCAACAGTCTGGCTACATCTTGATGTTGGCTCCGCACGGCCTTGTGCAGTGCTGTATCTCCATTCTCATCTGTCATCCTCATGAGCGTCTCCTTATGATGCTCCTCCATACTAAGTAGCGAGTGGACTACTTCCATGTGACCTTCATTAGCTGCTACGTGAAGTGCAGTTTCATTCTTCTTGTTCCGATGGCATAACAATGCTGGACTAATTTTAAGGACTTCTGCCACGAAATGGGAGTGGCCATAATGAGCGGCCATGTGTAAGATTGTGTTGAGTGATGGAGTGACTTGGTACGGATTTTCTTCATCCCTTTTCAGATATTCAGCAAGTGAAAAATCACCATTACTGATATTGCCTCCCACCACAGCATTGTACAAAGTTGGATCCATTTTCGTTTCTTTTATTTGGTTTGCTGGTGAGTTCTTTGCTTTCTCCGGATGAAATATTATATAGAAATATTGTGAACACCACACAGATCTTTGCCTTTGATCAAAAGAAAGTTATTTATTGTTTGCTTTGATCAGAAGAACCAAGGTATATATTAAATACCAAGACCCTTAACACTCTTAATATCAACACCAACACTCTACGATGACACAAGAGGGTGTCCACCTCTCAAGCACCAAGGTTTCTAACAATGTTTTGCAACACTGGTCCACACTAGTATCACCCTAGTTACCGTTGGTCTCACTTTCTCTAGAGGAACTTCTTTCAATAACATTCAAAAACTAAGGAACTAAAACCCTACAAGGTTCTATTTATATTACATTACAATAAGAGACAAAAGACTAAAGACCCTTTAATGACTGGTCTTCAAAATGGGCACCCATTGAGTGCACCATATGGGCGGCTTTGGGCCTTCTTCACACTTACACGTGTGCACTCTCTCGGTTGCCTTTAATATACTCCAAAAAACGTTCATGATCACGATCGTATTTGTATCAGTACCTGAAATTTTGGGTGGGTTGTTTAAGTGCCAGGGTAGCTAATTTGAGCCCCTCCGCAAAGATTTCATGTGCAGCACTGTTTGTTGTACCGTTGACTCTATCTATTCATGAAATTTTCTTTATTTCATTTTCTATTTATATAGGCTCGCTCCCTCTTTTTCCTAGAATTCACCCACTCCCCTTTACTCCATAGGGCCTTCTATAGAGGAATATGTTGTGTTTATGCAACAATGCTAAGAGACCTTTTTCGGAGCATTTTTCTAGGTATCCTTCTATTGACCTCTTCTTCAC
>NW_025882995.1:0-3545 GCF_002878395.1 Capsicum annuum
CTTCTGAAAAATGGAATTTTACCCTCTGTTCAGGACCCTCCTGAAAAATAGGATATCACTTTATGTTCATGACCCTCCTAAAAAATGAGACTTTACTTTATGTTCAGGACCCTCTTAGAAAATGGGATTTTACTTTCTATTCTGGACCCTCCTGAAAAATAAGATTTTACTTTATATACAGGACCCTCCTGAAAAATAAAATTTTACTTTCTGTTCAGTACCCTCTTTAAAAATGGGATTTTACTTTCTGCTCAGGACCCTCTTGAAAAATGGTATTTTACTTTTTGTTAAGGATCCTCTTGAAAAATGGGATTTAACATAATGTTTAGGACACTCCTGAAAAATAGGATTTCACTTTCTGTTCATGAACCTCTTGATAAATGGGATTTTACTTTCTTTTCAGGACCCTCCTGAAAAATAGGATTTTACTTTCAGTTCAGGACCCTCTTTAAAAATGGGATTTTACTTTAAATTCAAAACTCTCCAAAAATTGGGACTTTACTTTCTGTTCAGAACCCTCCTGAAAAGTGGGAATTTGTTTTCTTTTCAGGATCCTCCTGAAAAAAGGGACTTTATTTTTTCTTTAGGACCCTCTTGAGAAATGAGACTTTACTTTTTGTTCAGGACTGTCCTGAAAAATAAGATTTTACATTTTGTTCAGGACCATCCAAGAAAATAGGAATTTACTTTCTGCTCTGTACCCTCCTGAAAAGTGGGACTGTGCTTTCTAATTAGGACCCTCCTAAAAAATGGGATTTTACCATCTGTTTAGGACCTTCTTGAAAAATAAAATTTTACCTTCTGTTCAGGACCCTCTTGAAAAACGAGATTTATCTTCTGGTTCAGGACCCTCCTGAAAAATAAGATTTTACATTCAGTTCAAGACCCTCCTGAAAAATGGGACTTTACTTTCTAATCACGACCCTCCTGAAAAATGGGATTTTACCATTTGTTTAGGACCTTCTTGTAAAATAAAATTTTACCTTCTGTGCAGGATCCTCTTGAAAAATGGGATTTTATCTTCTGTTCAGGTCCCTCCTGAAAAATAAGATTTTACATTCAGTTCAGGACCCTCCTAAAAATTAGGATTTTACTTTCTATTTAGGACCCTCCTAAAAAATGGGATTTTACTTTCTGTCCAGGGCCCTCCTGGAAAATGGTACTCTACTATCTGTTTAGAACCCTTTTGGAAAATAGAAATTTACTATTGTTCAGGAACCTCCTAAAAAATGGTTTTTTACTTTCTATTCAGCACCCTCCTAAAAAATGAGATTTCACTCTATGTTCAGGACCCTCTTGAAAATCTGGGATTTTACTTTCTGTTCAGGATCCTCCTTAAAAATAGGATTACTTTCTGTTCAGGACCCTCCTGAAAAATGGGATTTTATTTTCTGTCCAGGATCCTTCTAAAAAATGAGACTTTACTTTCTGTCCAAGACCCTCCTGGAAAATGGGACTTCACTTTCTGTTCAGGACCCTCCTGTTAATAGAAATTCACTATCTGTTCAGTACCCTACTAAAAAATCAGATTTTACTTTCTATTCAGGACACTCCTGAAAAATGGGATTTCACTCTATGTTTAGGACCATCCTGAAAAATGGGATTTGACATTCTCTTCATCCTCCTCCTTAAGAATAAAATTGATTTTTGTTCAAAACCCTCCTGAAAAATGGGAGTTTACTTTATGTTCAGGACCTTCCTGAAAAATGAGACTTTACTCTCTGTTCAGGACCCTCCTAAGAATGGGATTTTACTTTTTGTTCAGGACCCTCCTAAAAAATGGGATCTTACTTTATGTCCAGGACCTTTTTAAAAAATGGAACTTTACTTTATGTTCAGGACACTCCTGAAAAATGGGATTTTACTTTCTGTTCTGGACCCTCCTAGAAAATTCAAATTTACGCTACGTTCAGGACCCTTCTGAAAAATGTAATTTTACCCTTTGTTCAGGCCCCTCCTAAAAAATAGGATATCACTTTATGTTCATGACCCTCCTGAAAAATGAGACTTTACTTTCTATTTAGGACCCTCCTGGAAAATGGGATTTTACTTTCTATTCAGGACCCTCCTGAAAAATAGGATTTTTACTTTATATACAGGACCCTCCTGAAAAATGAGATTTTACTATCTGGTCAGGACCCTCTTGAAAAATGGTATTTTACTTTTTTTTCAGGATCCTCCTGAAAAATGGGATTTTACTTACTGATTGGGACACTCTTGAAAAATAGGATTTTACTTTCAGTTTAGGACCCTCTTTAAAAATGGGATTTTACTTTCAATTCAAAACCCTCCTAGAAAATGGGACTTTATTTTCAGTTTAGGACCCTCTTGAAAAATGAGACTTTACTTTTTCTTCAGGACCATCCTGAAAAATAAGATTTTACATTTTGTTCAGGACCTTCCTGGAAAATAGGAATTTACTTTCTGCTCTGGACCCTCCTAAAAAATGGGACTTTACTTTCTAATCAGGACCCTCCTGAAAAATGGGAGTTAAAGTTCTGTTCAGGACCCTCCTGAAAAATTGAAATTTACCTCCTATTCAGGATGCTCATGAAAAATAGGATTTTACCATCTGTTTAGGACCCTCCTGTAAAATAAGATTTTACACTCTGTTCAGGACCCACCTGAAAAATGGGATTTTATCTTCTGTTCTGGACCCTCCTAGAAAATTCAAATTTACACTATGTTCAGGACCCTTCTGAAAAATAGAATTTTACCTTCTGTTCAGGACCCTCCTGAACGATGGGATATCACTTTATGTTTGGGACCCTCCTGAAAAATGATACTTTACTTTTCTTTCGGGACCCTTTTGAAAAAAAGGAATTTACTCTGTTTAAAATGCTCATTGAAAATGGGATTTTACTTTCTATTCAGGACCCTCCTGATAAATGTGATTTTCATTTATATACGGGACCCTCCTGATAAATGGGATTTTATTTTCTGTCCTGGACCCTCCAAAAAAATGTGATTTTATTTTTTATTCAGGACCCTCCTGAAAAATGGGATATTACTTTGGTTCAGGACCATCCTGAAAAAGGGACTTTACTTTTGTTCATGACTCTCTTGAAAAATGATATTTTACTTTTTGTTCAAAACCCTCCTGAAAAATGGGATTTTAATTACTGATCAGGACACTCCTAAAAAATGGGATTTCACTTTCTGTTCATGACCCACCTGATAAATGGGATTTTACTTTGTTTTCAAGACCCTCCTGAAAAATGGGATTTTAATTTCTGTTCAGGACAGTCCTAAAAAATGGGATTTTACTTTTAATTCAAAACCCTCAAAAAAATGGGACTTTACTTTCTGTTCAGGACACTCCTGAAAAATGGGACTTTGTTTTCTGTTCAAGACCCTCCTAAAAAATGGAACTTTATTTTTTGTTCAGGATCCTCATGAAAATTGAGACTTTACTGTTAGCTCAGGACCATGCTGAAAAATAGGATTTAACCTTCTGTTCAAGACCCTCCTGAAAAATGTTAATTTATCTCCTGTTTTGGATTCTCCTGAAATGGGATTTTACCATCTGTTGAGGACCCTCCTGT
>NW_025882996.1:0-2563 GCF_002878395.1 Capsicum annuum
TGAGTAGGATAATTCTTCTCATGTGGCTTTAACTGTCTGGAGGCGTAGGCTATGACCTTACCATGCTACATGAGGACACAACCTAAACCCACTCTGGATGCATCATAATAGACTACAAAACCGTCTGAACCATCTGGAATAGCTAGAACTGGAGCAGAGGTAAGTCGAGTCTTCAACTCTTGAAAGCTCTTCTTGCATGAATCTGACCAATGAAACTTAATCTTCTTCTGAGTCAATCTGGACATGGGAGATGCAATAGAAGAAAATCCCTTGACAAATCGTTTGTAATAGCCAGCCAAACCGAAGAAACTCCTAATATCTGATGGAGATATGGGTCAGGGCCAGTTTCTTAATACCTCGGTTTTCTGAGGATCTACTCTAATTCCATCACCGAAAATAATATGGCCAAGGAATGCTACTGATATTAGCCGAAATTCACACTTGCTGAACTTAGAGAATAATTGGTGATCCCTGAGAGTCTGAAGAACAATGTTGAGATGGTCTGCATGATCACGCTCTGTGAGAGAATAGACCAGAATATCATCTATGAAGACTATGACAAACATGTTCAAGTTCTGCTTGAACACACGGTTCATCAAATCCATAAAAGCTGCAGGGGCATTGGTAAGACCAAATGACATGACTAAAAATTTGAAGTGACCATACCGAGTACGGAAAGCTGTCTTCGAAATGTCACATTTTCTAACTCTGAGATGATGATAGCCTGATCTGAGGTCTATCTTGGAGAATTAACTGGCACCCTGAAGTTGGTCAAATAGATCATCAATCCTGGGAAGAGGATATCTATTCTTGACCGTGACCTTGTTGAGTTGACATTAATCAATACACATCCTGAGGGAATCGTCTTTCTTGCGCACAAATAATACTGGCGCACCCCATGGGGAAATGCTGGGTCTGATGAATCCCTTATCTAAGAGATCCTTCAACTGATCTTTCAGTTCCTTGAGTTCTATTGGTGCCATTCTGTATGGTGGAATATAAATAGGTTGAGTATCCAGAAAAAAGTCTATGCCAAAGTCTATTTCCCTTTTGGGAGGAATGCCTGGAAGATCTTCGGGAAAGACATCTGAGTATTCATTAACAACAGAGACTATTTCGAGGCTGGGATATTCATAACTAGAATCTTTAACATGCACGAGATGATACACACACCCCTTAGAAATCATTTTCCTTGCCCGAAGGTAGGAAGTTGACCTCTGAATGCTGAAATGCTACCCTTCCACTCTAGGACGGGCTCATTCGGGAACTGAAACTAAACTATCCTATTTCTGCAGTCGACTGTGGCATAGAAGGAATGAAGCCAATCCATACCAAGAATGATATCAAAATCAGTCATCTCTAACTCCACTAAATCTACTGATGTGGATTTTTTAGATATCATAATCGGGCAGTTCGTTTATACCCATCGGGCTATGATGGTTTTACCCACTGGGGTAGAGATTGAGAAGGGCTCTGCTAGGACTTCGGGACTGATTCCAAAATTGCCTGCTATGTATGGAGTAACAAAAGACAAAGATGCACATGGGTCTAGTAAAGCATAAACATAAACATGGAAAATTTGTAATGTACCAGTAACGACATCAGGAGAATTTTCCTGATCCTGCCGGGACTGAAGAGCATAGAGTCTATTTGGGAGTTGCCCACTGGTAGCACTGGAAATGGCACCTTGCTGGTTCAGGCAACTGGACTGAGCTGTAGAATGATTTTTCTAACCCTGAAAACTTGACTGCAGACACTCCCTAATCTTGTGGCCTGGTTTGCCACAACAAAAACAGACATCACTACTAGCTTTGCAAATGCCTTTGTGGTTCTTACCACAAGTCTGACAAAGGGGATTCATTCGGGCACTACTAACACTGCTATGAGATTTAGAGCTTGGCGCTTTGTTTCTATTATCGTCTCTGAACTTTGGCACTGGAGCGCTGGCAGAGGAAGGAGATAGAATGGCTGACTTAAAGAGAAACTGTGAACGGTTTCCTCCATCTGACTTGGGGTGAGCAAAGTTGAAATTACTTGACCTTGCTTTCTTGTTCTGCCTCTCCCTAGTCTTAAACTTTTGCTCTTCTACTTGCTGGGCATGGGTCATGAGTCTTGCTAAGGTCATATCACCGATCAGCATCGCAGACCTACACTCATTTACGATGCTAGCGTTGACCCCTGACACGAACTTGCTCATCTTAGCTCTATTGTCTGCAACCACATGAGGAGTATACTTGGCTAGCTGAGTAAATTTGAGAGAATACTCCCTAACCGTCATATTCCCCAGCCTGAGGTTGATGAACTCAACAACTTTGGCTTCTCTCAGCTCTTGGGGAAAGAATCTGTCTAAGAAGGCCGTGACAAATTCCTCCCACTCGATAGGGCCTGTGTCATTTAACCTCTCAGACTTCTACTGTTTGTACCAATCATGAGTAACATCCTGTAACTGGTAGGCGGCTAACTCAGCACTCTTAATAGAAGTAACTCCCATGATGTCAATGACCTTCTGGACTTGGTCAATGAACTCCTGAGGGTCCTCATCAGACTTAGACCCATGGAAAGA
>NW_025882997.1:0-1470 GCF_002878395.1 Capsicum annuum
ACGTTTGACCATGAAAACTAAAATTTTTTGAAGTTGGAGTTGTGTTTGGCCATGTCTTTTTTGAATTTTTTTTTTGACTTTTGAAAAAAAAAATTTAAATATGATTTTATGCCCCAACTTTTACAAACTATCAAAATCACCCAACTAAAATTTACCTACTAACGGGAAATGAACACAATTAGACACTTTTATAAATACTAGTTTAGGTGTACGCGTCTTGCGCGTGTACCTCACTTTAATGAGTTCAAACATTACATTAAATAGGAAATTTGTTTAAATAATAAAGATGAATATAATAATTAAATTTAATATCTTTTGAATATGTAAAGATGGAGAATTTATTTATTAAATCTCATTTTTACCAAAAATATTTTTAAAAGTTGATCGACATTAATCTACCATCTGTAAATTACAACAAAATAATACAATGATAAAAATATCAAAATAATATATTTAAATCTAATCTTTACACATAGAAATAAAGAAGATATATAAATACACACATGTTGAATTCTATTATGCTGACAAAAACAGTGAAGAAGTTGAGGGTCAGAAAATCAAGCATCCACCATCTAGACATGCAATCGAATCAAGTTAGATGAGCATCAACCATATTCTCCCAATAGGCAAACCAATTTGTTCTCTAGTTTAACGTACATCTCAATTATAGAAGTATTTCTTTAATAGAATCCTATTTTAGGAGTATTTTTCTAATTGAACAATAGAAAGAAAAATATTAATTAATTCTCCTATCATATATTTTAGTAGTCTCATATATTTTAGAAAGTCTAGTAAAAAAAATATTAATTAATTCTCCTACCATATATTTTAAGAGTCTCATATATTTTAGGAAGTCTAGTTAATATAATTAAATAATAAATATAAAAGTAGTGAAAAGACAGTTTTGTCTAAAGAAGAGTCTTGTAATGAAGGGTAAATGGTTCAAATCACTTTTATGAGTGTCTTTAAAATTTTAATATATTATATAGATAGATTATAGATAGATATAGACTATAGATGTTAAACAATTGATAAGATCTTTTAAAAAATAATGAATAAAATTTTTAAATAAAATATTAATAGAGTCCTATTTTAGGAGTATTTTTTTAATTGAACAGTAGAAAAAAATATTAATTAATTGTCCTACCAAATATTTTAGGAAGTCTCATATATTTTAGGAAGTCTAGTAGAAAGAAAACTATTAATTAATTGCCCTACCATATATTTTAGGAGTTCCATATATTTTAGGGAGTCTAGTTAATATAATAAAAAATAATTAAATAATAAATTTAAAAAATACTGAAAAGACAATTTTATCTAAAGAAGAGTCTTGTAATGAAGGGTAAATGGTTCAATGTTTTTACACTTTTAATATATTATATTGATAAATTATAGATGTTGAACAATTGATAAGATCTTTTAAAAAATGAATGAATAAAATTTTTAAATAAAATAACAATACCTTTTATT
>NW_025882998.1:0-3305 GCF_002878395.1 Capsicum annuum
ACTAACATTAACACATCAAGCCAACTAAGTCCCAACTGGACTACACTGTGATTTCATTTGCTTTAATATTGTTACTATTTATGTTTACTTTTTGATGGGGAGCCATCGCACTATGGTAAAAGATTTCTTTCGTGCGACCAGGAGGTCACAGGTTCAAACCACAGAAGGAACATCTTGCAGGAATGTAAGTAAGGTTGCGTACGTATGATCCAATGTGATCTTGCCCTTCCAGGAGCCCTGTGCATAGAGGGACACATTGGGCTTCCCTTTCTTGAGCATCTATTGTGTAGACACACAAGAAGTATACCAAAAGCAGAAACCGTTACAAATAAGAACCTTATAGGTGCACCAAAAGAAAATAGGGGAAAAGTGGTTATTCCTCAAGATACGATGAATACATGAAAAAGTACAGTTACATACAAATATGCAGGTGACGAGGCCATGTTACTGTTTTATTCAAATACAACTTGTGAAGATACAAGAGCACGTTCAAGAAAAATGCAGAATAAAATGTTGATAGGGGTGCACAGTCAGTCTATTTGTAAGTCTGAATGCCTGTGAGGACAGTTTGAATTACAGTCATACCAACCGTGAAAATAACAGCAAGGAACACAAGAAAACTCCAAGGACCACTAAAGTACCTTTGCTTCATTTCAGCACAGGCAACTACTAGGGAGAAGCGTTTACTTCTGAAATAAATAGAAATCTGTCGTTTGACATTCCAAATAGCTTGAGGATTGGACTCGGTAGGTTGTGCTATGTTTCTCAAGAATCTAATCAATTGATCATCACCAGCAACGATGTTGATCTGGATTACTCCTCTGGCTCGCAGCTCCTTAAGATCTTCCTCTCCATTTATTAACATGCACATGAAATTCAAGTAAGATAAGATCCCAAGGGATATATTTTGTAAGCTGCACACATATTCGTAAGCAACTAGGTTAGAAAAAAGTTTCACAGTCCATTCGTCGATGGTTAGTTTTGGAAGGAATAACATTCCTGATAAGATGGATGACTCAAAGCGGATGCCTGTTGAAAGATCACTTGCACAGATACACGAATACCTGCTTTCTTCAACTCTGTGTCTGTGAAAGGTGGGAACACCGCAAGATGATCTTCTTCTTCTTTGTTGTCGTTGTTGTCTTCTTCTTCTGCATCATCTCCAAATAAAACATTGATCCATAGGTCTCTATAATACTGAAGAAGATGTACAGGAGCTTGAGCCTCCCCCTGCTGATGTTGAAGATAAGAGACACCCTTGATATAATCAAGATACGTAGGAGTTGGAGCAGAAGATATGTTTAAAAACGGCATTTGGAGGAACCTTCTTGTTAAAAGGTGCAATGTAAACTCGTCACATCTAAATGCCCGTGCTAGCGCATCTATGACCTGGAAAGGCAATTGATTATCATACAATAATAGGTCATGACGCACCAAATCTCTATCATGTTTCTTCATATTCAACCAGCTCCTCCTGCCACTAGTAATTATATTGTCGTTGCAGATGAATTCAATAATAAAGCAGGCGTCGAGGAACATCATCTGACATCACATAGGGTCACTCGTTTGTTCGAATTGAGGAGAGTAACATTTCCGAGTTTTGAGCAAGTGTTCTTCTACACTTGCATACACCTGTTCAATGGATACATCGTTTTTTACTCTTTCTGCTAATTCCCTCACTGCTTTCCGTTTGAAATTCTCCATGGGTTTAACATGAGGTAATTTGTGGAAGTGTGGACCAATGGAAACAACACGGGGACCAAAGAACTTGTGATAAAGTTCCTTTATCATAAGATTGGTAAGTATAGAAGGCATACTGAAATGTATTTCTTGTGTCGACTCTTCATCATGTGGCGCTGTACCTACTGAAGAGCCAGGTATATCAATGACAGAATTTAACCAGTCAGGCACTTGGGCTGCTCTACTGTTGGGAGTATCAGCCTCATGAATCGACATTTGGGATATATATGTGTATGCAGATGGAAGATAAGATCAGTTGGACCATCCAAGCATATATATACTGAGAATGAGATTTTGCACTTCAATCAATATCTTCAAAAAGCTACAAGTTCTTATAGCATTACTTCGATAGCAAGTCTTGCATCTTTTGCATTACGAGTACCTTTATTCTCAACTTAACATATTAACAAAGGCAGATTCTAGTATTCTACTCTTCCTGTCTGTTAAGATCATTATCATCCTTAAAACTGCAAATTTGAATGTCACGTGTGAATCCTTTTTGTTTTTGTGATAATCGTGGTGTTCGGGTCAGTTTGATCACATCTCCACTGGTTCCACAGAATGCATCAATTCTATGGCAATGCTTGTTTATAGACCAAAGTTTCTACGAAATGCAGCTAGATTCAATCAAAGAATCTTCCTTAATAATAAATCATCACAATTCATAAAAAATGCCGGCTTAAAAGCTGTCCTTTGGTTTGAGCATGTGAAGAGGATTGATTTAGTCGATACGAGGAGAGGTTGATTTAGGCCTACGATGATGCATTGGAGATAAGTGACTAGACAAGAAATGAGACAACATCAGCTTACTGAGGATATGTCCTTATATAAGAGCATATGGAGGTCGCAGATTAGGATAAAAGGTTAGTAGGTAGTTGAGCGTGGTTTGCTTTACAATAGGATTAAGCTTGGTGATAGTCTAGCGCACCGTATCAGTCATTATCTGTCACCATCTTTTATTCCTTGCCTATATGCTTTGCATGGCTTTCCTATTAGTTTGCCATGTTTCTTAGTTGTTGTTTTTCATTTTATTTCTACTTTGAGTGTATTGCTTGAGCCGAGGGTCTTTCAAAAAAGTCTCTCTACCTCCACGAGGCTCTACACTCCTCAGACCCTACTTTGTGCGATTTTACTGTGGCCATAATATATGCTTGACATTTGATTCTTTATTGATTGTTCTCTTCTGTCTCTTCGTTTATAAAATGAAAACAACAAAATATACAGTGAAATCCCACCAACAGGAGTCACTCCATATTCATCAAATCACAGCAAATTAAAAAGAAAACTAACCTTCCTCTAGATCTTCACCCAAACGATAGATACTATATAGGATAAACACTGCGTACGATAGATCTTTGTAGTCCAACCCTGCCTCGAACCATTCACATAGCATGGACCTTAGTACACCGAGCTGGGTTTCCCTTTAGCGCATGACTACAACTGCTGTTTTTATCTCTTGAACAGCCAAAGCTTTGCGCAAGCAAATTGCATGTTTCTTCAGGGAGTTATTTGGAAGCCACTAGGATTAGGATGTACATAATAGTACTAAATGAACCTCCACGATT
>NW_025882999.1:0-2423 GCF_002878395.1 Capsicum annuum
AGTCTAGCAATTCATAAAAATACCAAGGTTAAAAGGGTTTATTTGAGGAGCATGGCAAAGCAGAGATACTGTGTTTGTTCTAGAGTCACTCTTAATAATTTGAGTTTGGGTCAATGATGCAGCAAGTCAACGACCTATGTTAATGGTCGGAAGCAAGGTTAAATGTGACGGGGACAAAAGCTATTGCCGTGAAAGCTAAGCCATAAACCAACCACCATGTTTTTAAACTAACAAGTTTTCTTTGTATGAAATAGGAACACATGCTACCTTCGAATCAAGGATTTCAAAGCCTAAACATCAAGGGTCGTAATATTCTCACTTCTACAAATGAAAGAGGCAATGTTGCTGCACATATTTGGTATTCAAACCCATGGTAATTCAAGTGGCATTTGTAAGGAGACACAATTCCTTATTTTGGTAATTCTAGCAGCATTTGTAAAACGACGCACTTCCTTGTTTGGGTAATTCCAGCAATATTTATTAGGAAATGCACTTCCTTATTTGGTAAATCCAAAAACATTTGTGAGGAAACACACTTTCTTATTTGGTAATTCAAGCGGTATTTGTAAGGAGATGCACTTCCTTGTGTGGGAAATTCAAGCAACATTTATAAGGAGATGCACTTTCTTGTTTGATAATTCAAGCAACATTTGTAAGGAGACGCACTTCCTTGTTTGGTAATTCGATTGGCATTTGTAAGGAGACGCACTTCCTTATTCGGGTAATTCTAGCAACATTTGTAAGGAGACGCACTTCCTTGTTTGGGTAATTCCAGCAACATTTGTAAGGGGACGAACTTCCTTGTTTGGACAATTCAAGCAACATTTATAAGGAGACAAACTTCTTTATTTTGGTAATTAAAGCGCTATCATAAGGAAATGCACTTCCAAAGGAGACACACTTCCTTGTTTGGTAATTTGATTGGCATTTGTAAGAAGACACACTTCCTTGTTCAGCTAATTCCAGCATCATTTGTAAGGAGATGCACTTCCTTGTGTGGGAAATTCAAGCAACATTTGTAAGGAGATGCACTTCCTTGTTTGATAATTCAAGCAATATTTGTAAGGATACCCACTCCTTTTTTTGGTAATTCGATTGTCATTTGTAAGGAGACGCACTTCCTTGTTCGGGTAATTCCAGCAATATTTGTAAGGAGACGCATTTCCTTGTTTGAGTAATTCCAGCAACATTTATAAGGGGGTGCACTTCCTTGTTTGGTTAATTCAAGAAACATTTGTGAGGAGACACACTTCCTTATTTGAGTAATTCAAGCGGCATTAGTAAGAAGACGTACTTCCTTGGTTTGTTAATTCAAGCGACATTGGTAAGGAGATGCACTTCCTTATTTTGATAATTCAAACAACATTGGTAAGGAGATATTTTTTTTGATTGGGTAATTCGAACTTTGCTTTTGGGTAATGCACTTCCTAGCAGTCCCCTTGATTTCTAGAAAATGCACTTTCTAGTCAAGTTATTACACTTAATCCTTTAGAGACGCACTTTCTTGCTAGATTTCATTTGTTAGGTGACACTTTTTAACTAAAACTTGTATCTCTAGAAGACGCACTTTCTAGTTAGAATCCATCACTTTAATTCTTAGGAGATGCACTTCCTAGGCTTGGTTATTCAGTTTTACTCTCAAGAGATGTATTTCTTGGTCAGAGTCTTGATTCATCATTACAACATGCAAGTAGGTATGATGTGACTTTTCCAAAAGTCTTCTGATAATAAACTGGGGCAAAAATATAATTCTTTTTTTTGAACTTTAATTTTCTGGCAAATAAAATTTCTCTTTATAATAATTCTTGTTTGGGATAATTTTCTTTTAGTTTTGATCTGATTTCAGGCGCCTGCCTGAAGAATAGGGCGAATAAATGAAAAGTCAAGCAACAAGCTGAAGAAGTTGAAAACAAAGCAACAAGGTGAAAATATGAAAGTTAACGGATTGAAAAATAGCAAGTCAAGAGCCCGCCTGAAGAATAGGGTGAAGAAATTGAAATTTAAGCAATGAGGTGAAGCATTGGAAAACCAAGTAACAAGTTGAAGAAATTGCAAGTCTGGAGCCCGCCTGAAGAATAGAGTGATGAAACTTAAGTCAGGAGTCCAACAGAAGCTGTATAGATAGGATTTTTGTAATTTCATTTATGTTTTAACTTGTAATTTTTATTTTTGATGTAATGATAGAGCCGTGGACCGGAGCCTAGACGGGACCTCACTCGACCCTCCAACTCGGTCGTCCTTCTTCCTTTTGTTTCTTCTCTGTGAATAATGGTCGGGTCAAAATTCTATCTCGTTGTCTACTTCTTTGTATGAAAACACTTTGTGTTTACCTGCAAAGAGGGGCATGATGTAGACACATAATTTTGTCCCTCTCCAAAAGCACTCTTACTATTTTACCCTCATCTTAATGTGTGCCCTCACCC
>NW_025883000.1:0-1790 GCF_002878395.1 Capsicum annuum
GCTACGTAACTCCATGCTTACTAATTTATCAAATTGGTTGAGCAAGATGCATGGAGCAACGCTCGATAAAAGTGTGTTGTTCAACTATTGGGACTACATCTTCAACGTGCATCAACACATTTTGACCTAAAATGAACACAGTGACCCTCCATGTATCCTTTAAAGCTTCTGAAGAGAAAGTGTTCTGAAGGGCTTCTAGAATGCCACAACTTTAAAGGTAGTGTTCATGATCGAGCTCACAAGAGACGAGGAACTCCTTACCAACTTCGAAGATGGTAACAACCAGCTTGAATAAAGAATCAACAAGCTGGAGGCAAGCTTGAAAATTATCAGGATTCACATACTACAGCAAGAATCTGATCTTCTCCAAGGAATGTTGAAAGCATGTCAAGGCAAGAAAACACAATCAATTAGAACCATATTGCTAAGGAAGCAGTGATACTCTATTTTCCTTTCAATCTCGTTTGTGGTTCCGATCAGGTCAACGGCAGTGGACCTGATTGTAAACACAAACAAGAATATGGGATGGAATTTAAAATTCAGAAATTGCCGCCTTCACTTAGTTTCCTTATTTTCACTGTAGTTCTTGGCGTAAGTTTTCTAGACTTGCTGAACATCATTTCTACCCTCGATGCCCGTGAAGCTGCTTTGTTGGTCTTCTCCTATTTTCTACCTAGGTGATAATCCCGACCATGCAGCTCCCTAGAAAGTGTCCATCTGTATTGTTTTTCTTTTAGAGACGCAACAGACGAGATTACATTATTGGATACACTTTCATATTTGCACTTGATTCAAATTTCGCATCTGTTAAGATAATTCCATCGGCCAGATTCGTTAGAAGTTACTTTCTACCCTGTGTCTCTTCTTCAATTAGCTCTCAGATGATATAGTCTTCCATCAATAACCTATTTTCCCTCGAAAGCATTCTCCTACCGTACCTTCTGGCATATAATCATCAACCCGAGTGAGCAAATCAACCACATAAATTTTGGCCAGGGCAATAACTATATTGGTTTTCCATTCTTATTTGATGCAGTGCGAGGCTTCGAGGGCCCCTCTAAGGGTCCAATTTAAACTTAAAGTTTAGTCCAATCGCTATTGGTTTTCTGCAGTGACGACAAATATTGATCCCTTCTCAAAACTTGACACGCATAAACACGAGCTCTAACCGTCAGTAATTCGTAACAGGGTATCTGCACCATCTTCATGAGGTCCTCAGCCTTATCAATTTCGAACCCATCAAACTTAATGGTACAATGCAGGATCTTGTTTGAATGGTCAATGCCTAATCAGTTAAAAATTGCATTCACAAAAACTTTGTACTTTGTGTGTGTTGTCCCAGTAACCTTATCAGTAATACATACTTAACTCCCACACATATGATAGTGGATCCATCTGCACACACCTTATTTTTTCTAGCCAATCTATGACTTAAATTGAATAAACAAATGACTAGCTTGTTGCAACAGATGACACATCTGTTTATATTGTCAATCAATTGGAGACATCTGTTATGATAGTGATCAACCTGTTATAGATATCAAATAGATATATACATTTGTTGCAAATAGATTGCCAGTATGTTGTAAGTTATCTAACAGAAAGAATATATTTTGTAACATATTACCCATCTGTTAGATTTATTTTAAAGCAATTTTCTTTTCTTTTCAAGATACAATAATTTATAAATAGGTCCCTCCTTACAAATATGGATGATCTAGATTCGTACAAGAATATTCATATCGAGTCCTTGCATGAACTTCAAAGGCAGTTTGATTGATGAACTCCAA
>NW_025883000.1:1890-2640 GCF_002878395.1 Capsicum annuum
AAGGGATTCAAAAATCTATGAACATTCATTTCATTTTGTTGTCGACTTTGAATTTTTAATTCTTATTTAGTAGTTAATAATAATCATTCTGTTTATTCCTTGTTCTCAACATGTCGACAGTTGGTGGTAGGGATTGAGCAGCAATTTGTGTCAACAGTTAAAGGTTAATTTGCTACGACAGATCGATCATATGTTGCACCTGGCGGTTATTAATAAAAAATGGGCTATTGTTGTTATTGAGAAGGTGAAAAGAGAAAGACATGACTCGGAGTTTCGATTATTCAATATGAAAAATATTTCGTAAATAAATAATAAACACAATTTATAACCACAATTTTAATAACTGATCGTGACTTTTCACCATTTTTATTTTTGAAATTGTTTTTTAAATTATTTATTATATAATAAAATGATTATTATTTTATTAAGAAATTTGAAAAGGTATTTTTTTTATAAAATAAAAAAATAAGCAAATTTGGATTAATGATATGATGATATAGTAATTTTTTTTTTAAAAAAAGTAGATTATATGTTGCAACAATTAAATTATCTGATGCAACAGGTTCAGTATGGTTGCAACAGATGATATATCTGTTGTCACAGATGATTTATCTGATGCAACCTATATTGAGTCACAACTCAATAAAAGCAGTTCTTGGAAAGAAATAATTAATAATAATAATCTGAAAAGTCATGACTTATCACAATATTTCTTAATTTAATTAATTCATTACTTTTCACATTAATAAA
>NW_025883000.1:2740-40084 GCF_002878395.1 Capsicum annuum
TGATGCAACAGATATAGAATCTGTTGCCACAACTCAATAAAAACGGTTCTTCGAAAGACTAATTAATGATAATAATCTGAAAAGTCATGACTTATATCACAATATTTATTTTCTTAATTTAATCAAAAATTTAATTAATGTATGGAGGTGAATAGTCGCGCTTTTTTGTCTCTCATTCAAATTCAATCCTCTATAAGTAGGTCCGTCCTTACTCAATCGTTCATTCAAATGCACACTGTATTTATTTATTGCATCTCGTCTTTCATATTACACTCTAGAAGATAAGATTATGGCTGACCCAGTGTGGGACGTTGCTTTTCTGCAAGACGCTGTGAATGAACTTTGAAATCAACTTCGTGATCTGCAATGGGAATTGGAGGAGTTAGATCAAGAATGCTCCACAAGATACGCAGGCTGAGGGGGGCCTTGCAACTTTCGGTTGAAGATTGGCCGGCTGGAAATGATGATGCTGATAATAATAATAATAATTATACTATTATTTTTCTTTTAGTCTATTATATGTATTTTTATTTGTTTAATAAATAAATTATGTTTGATCTTTGACGTTTTAATCCATATTTAATTTTCATTCTGTCTATTATCTTTTCAACAAACATTTCGACGTAAAAAGAAATAATTTAGAATCCAGTAGCAATAGCAAGATTTATCTATTGGGTTTGTGGCAGGGGTTAATTTGTGTTGTTTCAAACAGATTAATCATTCGTTGCAACAGATAATTAGTCTGGTGCAACAGATAAATATTCTGATGCAACAGATAATTAGTCTGGTGCAACAGATAAACATCCTGATACAACAGATAATACGTCTGATACAACAGATAATATGATGATGCAACAAATAAATAGTCTGATGCAACAGATTACTCATCTGATGCATCGGATGATTGATCTATTTAAATTGTGGGCACTTGTGTTGGATTCATAATCGGGGTTCTATCCATTGTTGAAAAAACAGAAGTGTACCCAGATGACAAATACAAATAATAATCATAATTTTACTTACCAAAGTAACCTATGAAGTAATGCCAAAGTGGAAAGTGATGTAGTAAACAAAATTTGACCTAAGAAATTGGTTAGATCGCAGCAGTAGCGTTGTACCAACAACAACAACAACAACAACAAATGGTCGACAAGAAGAAGATGAAGCAGAAGATGATGAATAAAGCAGCAGAAACAGAAATAATTAACAACAAAAATCGCTAAGAGAGAGAAAACAACAATGGATGAGAAGAGAGAGAGAAAGGCGTCTTTTTCCCCCTCCATTTTCAGTTATTTTAGGTATACATTGGGATCAAAGTGTAAATTTAAAAACTTGTGGGTTATTTTAAAACTTCCCCAACTTTCTTAATACATAATAAAGTAATTGTCACCTCCAACTAATGATTAAGACTTGTGTCACCTACAACTCATTTTAAAACTCACTTGCTTTTTCCATTTCTTGCTTAGCTTTTATTGCTTGATCCTTGTTAGGAAATATTATTAAGTAGTAGTATCTCTTCTACTCCAGAAATGTACCCATCAAGAATTCGAGTTTGAAGTGGTGCATACTCGTATATAATAAGGTTGCTTCGTCAAAAACTAATTTACGAGCAAAACCAGGATTTGAGTTCCACTTATATTTTGGTCATTTTGTTTTCTTAGATGTAGGGGTAAGGTTGGGTACGCACTACCTTCTCCCGACCCACTTGTGGGATTACACTTATGAAAGTAGTCATGTATATGGCTTGCATGTATAGTTGTGGGGCTATATGATATTTTATGTTTGTACCATTTCACTGGGGGGTTTGCTTGTGCTATATAATATCTAGATTTCTCTCATTTAGTTCACATCTCTCCTATTCTTATGTCTTTGACTACAATGGCAATGTAAGATCTATAGGCAATGTAAGATCTATATGCGTTATGTACATCAATTTTGTTTTGAACAACAACATTCAACTTGCTATACCAAAGTCCTGAAATTTGGTTTGTAAAAAGCGGTTAATGGGATGAGATTAGACTATAGACCGAACCTTCTTTATCATGATTCGGCCCATACCTCAGACCTAAGATCGAGCACCAGAGCTGCTCATAACAACAGTAAGAGTATGAGGGAGGGGAAGGACTTTAAAAAACATTGAACCTGCAAGTACCATGTGACAAGACTTGTAGGTAGCATGTGTGAATGTGGTTTCATCTTTATGCTTGTATTCTAACTGACTCATGATAGGCAAGATGTCTATCGGAAACAACCTCTCTATCTCACCTCTCAAGTAGTGCTACGGACTGCATACGCTTACACTCCCAAACCCTACTTTGTGGGAATATACTGTGTATGTTGTTGTTGTTCATGATAGGCAGGATCCTGACAATAAAACTAGTCAATCTTGCATTAACTATCCTATTAAAAATTTGTATAGTATTGATATGGTATGTAACACTCTAGGATTTGTCAACTATGTCTGTATCAGAAATGTTATTCTGATGCACCACAATTGTATAAAACAGTCTTTATCCGTTGATTTTGTGGTCTTTAAATCTTCTTTTTACAATTAGTTTAATTTAATCCTTTTTACCTGCAAATATTAATCTTGTGCTAACATTGTAGTCTATTTTGCTTGTGTCCGTGATTAATATTTCCTTCATCTGTATTATTTTGTGCAGACCTATATGATGCCTGAGGGCAGTTCTAACAATAATGTTGCAAAGAGGAGTGTCGCTATCGCTCATGACTTAGTATAGAGCCGTGTAGTCGTTGGTATAATAGATATTTTAAAAATAATTAAATATTTTGAAATTAAATATATATATATGTGTGTATGTGTGTATGTGGAACCTACTTGTCCACTTGGCAAACTCATGGCCAAGTGCTTTACTTGATGACAAAGGAAATTGAAGAAAAGAACATGTGTACTTTCTATTCAAGGAAATTTTGATTTCCACCGTCCTAACATGCCTATAAATATCTCATACACTCTATGCAATTAGAGACACTAAGATATATTCTTCTTCCTTTCACCTTTTTTTGAATCATATTTTACTTTGCCTTTATTTTATACTAATTTTAATATTTCTCTTCTAAATTAAGATTTGTTGGATTTATAATTAATTTTGTTGATTCCTATATCCTCTGGTTAATTAGGGAAGACATATTTAATTCTTGAATATCCTCTAATTAATCATGGAAGTGCTTGTTTAATTTTAAAAAAACATTTCATATTGCGGAAATAGTTTCTTAGGACAGTGCCTAGCACGACTCAAGTATTTTATATATTACTTAAAATATTATAGTAGCAACATTTTATTGTTATATTATTATTATTGTTGTTATTATTATTGTAACTTGTTAATACTCCTATATTAGAAATATTATTATTATTGTTACAGCTTATTTATTTTCACGACTGGATGTGAAATCTATTATTGTTTTCCAACAGTCTAAGAAACTAGGAATGAGTTGTAGATGACACAAGTCTTAATTATTAGGTGGAGGTGACAATTACTTTATTATGGATTAAGAAAGTTGGAAAAGTTTGAAAATAACCCACAACTTTTTAAATTTACACTTTGATTCAAATGTTAGCCTATATAACGAAAACTCCTTTCTCTCTCTTCTCACCCATTGTTGTTTTCTCTCTCTTGGAGATTTTTGTTGTTCATTGTTGTTGCTGCTTCATTCATCATCTTCAGCTTCATTATCATCATCTTCTACTTCATTGTCATCTTCATCTTCTTCTTCTTGACCATTTGTTGTTGTTGTTATTGTTACCGCTACTGTTGCTATTTGACTAACTTCTTAGGTCAAATTTTGTTTCAAACATCACTTTCCACTTTGGCATTACTTCATAGGAGACCTTGGTAAGTCAAATTATGATTTTTAGTTGAATTTGTCATCTGGGTAATAACTATTGTGTTGTTGTTTTCCAAGAATGGATAGGACCCAATCATGAATACAACATAAGATCCATCTGTTTAAACAGATAAATCATCTGTTGCGACAGATGAGACATCTGTTTCAACGAAAGACTGATATGTTGTATTCATGTTTAAATAGATGGGTCATCTGTTGCAACGTTTGACACATCTGTTGCAACAGATTAGTTATCGTGCGACATGATAAATATCTATTTCAACGGATTAGTAACCTGTTGCAACAGAACCTGAACACGATTCCAACAGAAGTGTTGTCTGTTGCAATAAGGTAAATATCTATTACAACAGATTACTAACCTGTTACAACAGGTAAGTCATCTATCGCAACAGGTTAATTATCTGTTGCAATATGTCACTCATCTGTTGGAATCAGCTTTAAAGGTGATTTAGTACTGTAACATCAATCCCAATAGGAGCTTCATCTGTTGCAACAAATATTTAGGAGCATAAGATGAATCCCAACAGGTAAGTAATCTGTTGCGACTGATCACTTACCCATTGCAGCAGATAACATATCTATTGGGATTCATTCATGGCACTATGAAATCACTATCAACTTTTTTTAACAAATGACTTTACTTAGGTATCACTAATGGAGGAATCAATAACAATAGGGGTGGATTGTCATGGTCAATGGGTCGAGAAGAGTAATCGATATGTATGGCATTGGAAGGAGGGTGAAATGCTAGAGATGATAGATATGACAGTCTAAAGTGATGTTTCATATGATGATTTTGTGAAATTAATCATCAACTTTTGTGGACTGAATTGTCAACCGGAAGAACTCGCCATCAGCTATATGCACAACTCCTTTGAAAATTAGAGGGTACTGTCTTTCAAGATAACTGATCAGGTTCGGTTGTGTGCTTATCTAAGTGATTCAACCAGGCTAGTGTTAAGGGTGTACATGGTTGAAAAGACGAGAGAATGAGAACCGAAATGTAGAAGAAGAAGAATACAAAGAAGACTTTTTTGATGATAGGTTGGATGATCTAGACATGAATATTCTAGATGATGATCAAACACCTACACCCATTGATGCGACCAATACGATGTGCAGTTCTTCTCAATCGACACAGTCTGGAAATCTTTAAGACGACGGAACCATTTTTTTTATTGGAATGTTATTCAAGGACAAGAATGAACTATCTAACACTTTATTTATTTCTTGCTTAAAAAGAGATTTCAGAATAAAGAAGGTGATTAATTCGAGCAGTGTCTTTTGCTTCAAATGTGCTAATTCGAACTGCAAGTGGTGGTTGAGAGCAGTGAAGTATACAAGTTCTGACAGATTCATTATTCATAAACATGAAAAGCATCACACATGTGGTTTGGAGCACATCTCGGGCCAAAATCCTCACACCATGGCAAGGGTCCTAGTGAATATTTCAGGAGTAGTTTTCCCAATGGCAAAGGCCCTTTAACAAGGGTTATGGCCAGTCAAATCCTTAAGAATTTGGTCCTGGTCAGTTATTGGAAGGTATATATAGCTATGGGGATTACCAAGGACCTGGTTAGGGGGACACTCGAGAATGGGTATGAAGTCCTGGATGCTTACCGTTACATAATTGAGTCCGAAAATCCTAGAAGTAAAATGATATTGCATCTGGATGGAAATGTAAGGTTCAAGTACTTTTTTGTATCCTATGGTGCTTGGATTCAAGGTTTTCGATATTTGAGAAAAGTCATATCCGTTGACCGTACCTTCTTGGGGAGCGGGTATAATGGAGTTCTGCTAGCGTTGGTGGCACAGGATGCGGAGAATCACATCTTTCCTGTCGCTTTTTGTGTAGTGAACAAGGAATGTGATGCCTCTTATGTATTTTTTTTGAACAACTGCGACAGTACATCGGAGATACTGAAGAGTTGTGTTTTGTATCGAATAGGAATCGAAGTATTCCAAGATGGGTTCACTTTTCTTCACTTCAACTTACTTTGGTTGTTGCATCAGGCATCTTGGAGAAAACATTCAAAACAACTATCACAACGAAAGGGTTGTCACCCTTTTTATAGATCAGCTAAATCATATAGTAAAGAGGAGTTTTTAGACCATTTCAATAAAATAGCGGATGTGAATCCCAAGGTAGCAGAATTTCTCACATGTTTCGGTTTTAAGAGATGGAGACGAGCATTCTGTCCAGCAAATAGGTACATTCTTATGAATTTAATGTCTTGTTTAATTTACAAGTTTAGTATGATGTCATACTAAGTGATTCTTTCTATAGGTACAATATTATGACATCAAACATAGTTGAATCGGTGAATTCATTGTTTGGTGATGAAAGAGAATTTCTCATCAAGGCTATGTTTGAAAAAATAAGCGAGAAGTATAGCGATTTTTTTAACAAAAGGCATGTGCAGTTCAAATGCCCAGAAAAAGAACCTGATTTGTTCTCGAAATTGAAAAAAATATCAACGAACATTAGTTTGGGGAATAGGTTATTCTCTCATAAAATAGCAGATTACAAATTTCGTATCACCGGTCATGGTGATGTTGCCATGGTCGATCTTCAAATAAGATCTTGTATGTGTAGAGTTTTTGACTTGGAAAAAATACCTTGTCCACATGCTATGGCAGCACTTTGAGCTCAATATGGTCATATATATGGACCTGAAGTTTACGAGCACTCCTCTCAATATTATTTGGTGGAAAAATATGAAATGGCATATAATGGACATATTACTCTGGTGCCTCCCGAAGAATCTTGGGTTATTCCAGCAGAGCTTATGGGGAGATTAATACCTCCTCCATATATTGATCCGAGCACTATCAAATCGGGAAGAAAGCCATATAAGAGGAGGCGTGGAGTTGGAGAATCATTTTCATCAAGAAGAAATAAGTACATATATAAGTGCGCTGGCCACAAAAGAACTACATGCCTGAATCGTAATCCACCATGATAGTTGTAATTGCAGAAACTTGTGTTGTTGTTTGTTTGTTTGTTTGTTGTGGAATTTTATATATTGACTCATTGTTGTGAACCTAATGTTATCATTTATTATATATAAAATATCTTTTTTTTAATAACTTGTGCATCAATAAAAAAGGCAAAACATGAACTAAATAATACAACAGACCACAATTATTCTCAATAGTTGCACAAACAACTGGAATATTTTTCTCCAACAGATGACAAATCTATCAAAAAAATGGATAATCTGTTGATAGAAACCCAACAGATGACCAATATGTTCAAATACATGGTCCATCTGTTGAAAGAACTCAAAAGCCAAAATTGCTAGTGCCACTGGATTCAACATAGCTCCTTTCCTCTAACCGTCGACATGTTAACATGTATGTATGTTTAGATTAGAAGAAATAGATAGAATGAAAATTGAATAAGAATTAAAATGTCAAAGTCTGACTAAAAGTAAAATTTTCACTAAACAAAAAATAAAATACATTAGGTATAGATCCAATATAGAAAAATTAAAATACATACATTAAAAGAAAAAATGCATTCTCATTCTTATTATTATCATCATCATCATTAATGACAGTAAGCCAATCAACTCGCAGCAGTAGGGCCCTCATCAGCTCTGCATTTCTCTGAACATCGTCGCTCTCACAGCGACCAAATCCCTCTACAGGTCATTAACTTGCCTCTGAAGTTCCCGCACTGTGTCGCGTAGAATAACATATCCGAAAAAGGATCAGCCATATCCAGAACATGCATGATTGATAAATGTAAACAAAAAAGTCCAAAATGTAATACAACGTATATGACCAACTGGTAAATTTACATCAGAAAAAACTTACCTAAACGAAAAAGGAATATGCTCTTTGAAGAGAAGTGGTTGAAGATGTCACACGAAAAGAAAAAACGCAAGAAATAAATAAAGTTTAGTTGAATGAAGATTAAGGAGGGACCTATTTATAGAGGATTGAATCTGGATGTGTTAGGAAAAAAGGTTGGACTGTTTAGCTCTATTGTATTAATTATATTCAAACTGGTGGCATTTTATTTTCTGTGAAAAGTTTGACTTTTTCTTTTACATTAATTACTTCTCACCTTTTCAAAATGGTTTGAAACTTGATAAAAGCTGTTATTATTAAGTTGTTGCAACAGACCGTCCTTCTGTCACAATAGATTTAGCATTTATTGCAACAGATGGATTGACTGTGCAACAGATGGTCTGTCAAAATAAATTTACCATTTGTTGCAATAGATGGTTTGTGTATGCAACAGATAAGACATCTGATGCAACATATGTATTATCTATTGTGATAGATGGATAGTATGTTGGAGGAGATGTTTTGATCTCTTCTAATAGTTGATTCATCAGTTTCAACAGATGGAGTATTCAGTTCATTAGCTGATTTGAATGTGTTAGATAAAATGTCACAACTCTTTACCTCTTTTTAATAGTCCCTCCGTTTCATATTACTTGGGCCCTATGGGCTTGGCACACTAATTAATAAAAATATAAATTAGGTGATTATTTTATCAAACTGGCCTTATTAATTATGCTTTGAGAGTATAAATGTGAACAATATACTTTATGTAGTGATTTAATAATAGGGGTAATCTTGGAAGAATCTAATAAAATTCTCTTGATTTTGTAATTAGGACAACTAAATTGAAACAAACATTGTTAGCAAGAAGTAATCACATGCGTGCAGATGAATAAAAAAACATAGTCTGGTCTGTCGTAATAGATTTACCATCTGTTGAAACATATGGATTATCTGTTGCGACAGATGGACCATATGTTAGAGGAGATGTTTTGATTTATTCCAACAGCTGATTCGTCAGTTGCAACAGATGGAGATTTTGATTCATCAACTATTTTGAATGTGTTAAGATAAAAAGTCATGACTCTTCATACCTCTTTTCTAATAGTCATCACATGCGTTTAGATGAATAAACAACACTGTTTGACATGTCCTGATGGGGTAGGAAGAATAAGGTACGTGCAATGGATCCTATTTTCATGCGTACGAGTTATGTATATTATTGATCATTCTACTGTGACAAACACACATAAAGTGCAATGATTTTGTAAATGCAGTTTTTGATCGATTAGACAATGATCCTTCAAACAAGATCTTGCATTGTACAGTTTAGTTTGATAGGTGCAAACTGATAAGGCCAAAGGATTCCAAGATGGTGGTGTCGATACCCCATTAATGACGGTTTATGGTCATGTTTTTGTGTCAAGTTTGGAGAAGGGTTCAAGTTTTTGGTGGCAGTGTAAATATCCAATAGTGATTGGACTGGTTTTAATGGTGTAATGGACTTCTTGAAAGGCCTCTGAAGCCTCGCAATGCAACAAACAATGATGGAACCAATAGAAATTCCCCTAGTCCAAATTTATATGGATGGATTACTATAAGAGACTTTTATACAACAGAAGGTGCTTGGGAGAATACATGTGCACGAAGGTGGAGGTGGAGAAGGCCATATATCATCTTAGACCTTGATATATGACCAATGAAATTGACATGAGAAACATGAACTTAGACTTTTATACACCAATTAAATTGACATGATCCAGTATTTTTAATGCAGGAGTAGTTGGTTTAGGTTTCAATTCAGATCGATAATCTTACCACCTTCCATGCTTGCGAAGCTGCTTTCTTATAGTTCTGGTCCTGCACTTTGTGAGAGTTTTCATTCAGGCTATGCTCACTAGTTACATTCTCGAGCAAAGTTTCCAGCTCCAGTTCTGTTGACCGTTCTTTTTTTTTCTTCAATGACTGATGAATTTTCATTTCTGGATACACTTTCACATTCGCACCCCATCCAGTTTTTTCATTTTTCATGTCAATTTCATCAGCCAATTTTGCTACACTTTCCTTCCCTCGCTGTGTTTTCACTTAAACAAGGACTGAGATGATATATGGCCTTCTCAACCTCCTTCTTCCCTCACAGGTTTTCTCCCAAAAATCTTTTGCTATATAATAGTCTCCTCCAACAATCTATCCATATAAATTTGGACTAGGGGAATTTCTATTGGTTCCATCGTTGTTTGTTGCAGTGCGAGGCTTTGGAGGCCTTTTAATAAGTCCATTAATCCATTAAAACCGGTCCAATCACTATTAGATATTTACATTGCCGCCAAAAACTTAAACCTTTTCCCAAAATTGACACAAAAACATGAGCATAAACCATCATTAAATTGTAACAGGGTATCGACACCACCTTCTTGGTCCCTCAGCCTTACCAGTTCGAACATAGCAATCTGTGATACCCCAAGTTTTTCTCGTTAAATATTTCTCTCCCAAATGTATTGAGTCGTTAAAGCCTTTTTATCTTGCCAAGAGAAGCTTAGCACTCAAAAAAAAATTTGCTAAGTGTTGAAACTTTCTCATTTAGACCTCTGATCTTCGGGTATTTATTTGATGAGCTTTTCGACATCCCTTTTTTGATTTTCAAGTTGTGTTGAGATGTGGAAAGGTTTTAATACATCTCAAGTGAGTTTCAGAATTTGGAATAGCATAAGGGCACGTTTGAGTGCCTAAAACAGTGGCACCATGCGATTAGCATGCTCCAAAAATTTTCATCATTTCAGGGCCAACTTCAAACGATCATCACTTCCTGAATATAAGGAACTGAAAGATCTGCTATATATCAAACGAAATATCTTTGAGTCTTATTTCCTATGCAATTGGTTTCGCCCCATTCCAACATCAGAGTAATAAGTTACGATTAATTTATTTTAGCATATCAAATCAGTAACTGAGGGATGGATTTGATTTGGGTCAACTTTGGTTGATCATAACTCCTTATATATAACGAAATGGGTGTCCTACCATATATAAAATTAAATATCTTTGAGTTATCTTTCCAACAATATAAATTTTACAAAAATCCAATACCCGAATGAGGAGTTATTCAGTTTTTCGTGGCCAAGGTACGCAGGAGTTTTCTGCCATTTTACAATTTCCTTAGGGGCAATCCAGTCATTTCACCCTTGCCCCATTTTGTGGAAATAGGCATAAAAACTGATTTTGGGCATCAAAGTCTCTTATTTTCAAAAAAAATTCAAGAAAGAAACCCTAAACCTCTAAATGCACCTTCCTAAATCTTCCAATTCCACCATGAAAATTCCAAATTAATCAGATAAATGAAGTCCCCGCTCTGAGCTCTTCGAGATGCACCAATCAATTTTGTGAATAGTATTCCAAGGTAAGAATTCATTCCAATCTTTAATTTTAAGGTATGTGGGGTTTGGAACAAGAATAATTCTTCCGTTCTTGTGCCAGTATCTTTAATTTTTATTATGGATTATTATGAGTTTGGTAAATGAATTTATTTTCAAGATATCCTACCATGAGATTTTGATTATGTATATATGTAAATTGTTCAAGCTTGCTAATTATGATTATTTAATGGATTCATATGGTTCTGTAAGTTGAATTATGTCTAAATAATTCGATTATGAACTTATAGAGATTTGAATCGTAAGTTTTGAATCACATGAGTATTTGACTATTTTCGTTCTATGAATTGAGATTTAATATTGGGATTCTTGGTGTTTCTATCAAGAATTAATATATTTTGAACATGTATCCACGTTTTAAGTTTAAGAATGAATTATTGGTAATTCCAAGTGTTTTTGAGCCATGTGTCAAATTTTGAGCTTCCTTATGACGATTTGAGTTATTGGGTATATTGATATCGAAGTTTCAATGAGTCTTGGTATTTTTCGGATGGTTTTGATGATTTAAATTGTTGAAAATATTATGTATTGAGTCTTCATATCCTTGTCCAAATGTCGAGTCGGTTATGGTTCAATGCATTGATACCTTGTTGATGTTGAGGAAGATTAAAATGTTTTGAGCTAAAATGTGTTGAGTTAAGAATCCACAAATTGATATGATTTGATAAATGAGAAAGAGATTTGATTCGGTCTTTATGATTGACCCATGTGATGTTGTGGTGGATTTCCTAGCGCGTTCTGAGCTTGTCGGGGAGTATCACTTAGCACCGAGAGGGAAGTTTGGTATTTCCCCAAACCTATGTGCCACCGTAGGGTTGTTTGATGATGATATTATTGGCTAGAGAGCCCGATTGTGATTATTGCAGTTTTAAGGTCGTACTCCCTGGCAAAGAGTATGACGCTCCCGCCAACGGGGGTTTCAAAAGTTGGTATTCCACGTAGCTCACGTGGGGTTGTCGGTTATAGAAAACTCCCGTGTCCATAAGATTAAGTTTCTTGAATTACCGAGTCACTCTGAGATTTGAGTCAAAGAGTTGAGATTTTTATGATGTTTTATGGTCATTTATGATGATTTATAATTACCTATGATGATTTTTGATGATATGATAATTTATGATGATTTAGGATGATTTATCATAATTTATGATTTATAATGATTTACGTGGATTACGAGATTTTATCATATGAACTGTTTATTATGAAATTACGAAAAATATGATTTGATATAACTCAAGCCAAGTGAGTCATCATTGTACGTATGCATATTTTCATGAAATTGATTATACTATTTATATTGTTGCATGCACCCCCACATACTCAGTACATTTCAAAGTACTGACCCATATATTTCCATGGGCTACATTCTTATCAAAATGTAGGTACAAGCTGTAGCGCACATATCATGTTTAGCTGGGTTGCAGCTCTCGATCTGCAGGTGATTGGTCCTTTTGATTCAGGGACTTGAGTTGCTTAGATTTGAGGTGTATTGTATTTTCTGTATTCAGTCGTATTGAGTAGGGGTAGTTGGGATTCATGACCCGGCTATCTTTGATCAATGCTAGTAGAGGCTTCCTAGACAGTCACTAGTAGTCAGTGTATTCAGTTTCAGGTTTGTATATATATGAGCAGAATTGTGACCGTGTAAATTTACTTTCATATTGGTCAGACTAAGTTATGGGTTGTTTCCGCATTATTCCTTCTATTTTACGTATTTTATTCAGTTGCTTTGGGTTATGCCAGATGAAGGGTTAGCTTGGGGTCACTTGTGACCTTAAGCACCATTTGATGTCTCAGGATCCGATTGCGGGGCGTTACACAATCTTAGCTGTAAAATGCCATATCTTGTTTGAAGGATTAAAGATTAATAGGTAAAGAACAAACATTCACAAAATCATTGTACTGGATATGTGTTTTCATGATAGGTTGATCAGTAATACATACCTTCATATATGAAGTCGTTCCATCTACAAGCAGCTTATTCCTCCGAACCCATCTTTACTCTAGCCTTTAATGTTGGCCGGGCAAAAGTGGATCCAGTTTCACTTCCTTTTATCTGCAAACAAGAGAAATACATTTGATATCAAACAAGAGAAGAACAAAAAGAAAATAAAAAGAACATTACAAAAGGGTAACACAAAATTGAGTGAATCAACAGATGACCAATATGATGCAATAGATTACCCATCTGTTCAGCCAATGAGGCATCGTTGCAACAGATGGATGACATGTTGCAATAGATGGATCATCTGTTAGAATAAATCAAACCAGTCTTGCTACTAGTTTGATTTCTTCAAACAGTTGCTCCATCTGTTCCAACAGCTGATTCATCAGTTGCAACAGTTGAGGAAACTATTGCAACACCACCACCAACAGCATCAACAATAAAGAAACAACACCATATGTTCCAACACCATCCATAACACAAATGTTACATGTTCCAACACAACCACCACCCCCAACAACAGCACAACCAAAGTACCAAACAAAAGACATAAAAAAAACTATACTGACAACAACGCTTTTTAAGTTCTCCCAACGGATGACTTTTTTCTCATATTTTAATAAAAACAATGGTTCGTTCATTTAAGACTTAAAAGTCACCTTTTCTTCAATTTTCTCAATAAATAGGAAATTGGTAATGGGTAAATCATTAATATCAATAGATGTAAATATCTAATTTAAATGATATACAAAGAAGAAGAAGAAGAAGAGATGGAAAGAGCAACAGTGAACCGTACCTGCAATGTCAAAAAAGTAAATGGATCAGAACATCCAGTACAGTAGAGAAAAGATAGTGATTGTTTGAGATCCTAAAGGATCCTCATATGAAAGAAGAGAGAAAAGAGAGAAAAAAAAGAAAACAAAGATAATTGGGAATTGAGAATAAAGAAGAGTGATGAATTGAGTCTAGACTACTTTATGGTTGAATGAGATAGGTCTAGATATGGGGGGTTTTAAATATTCATTAATAACTTTTGAGGGGCACTAGGATACGGTGACATTAAAAAGACTAGATAAGACTACTCACTTACGAGATTTTTGAGTTATCCAAGTAGTACCGAGTAATATTTTTTACCACCTTAGTATTTTAACTTTTTTATATCGGACAGAAGATATCAAATTGCTTTTAAAAAAAGGATCTTAAACATTTAAGTACAAAAGATGACAATTTTGGTTTGGAAATTTCCAAAGCTCGATCATCTGTCACAACAAATGACCTAATCTGTTTGATAGTTTACAACAGATGCGTCAACAGATTACCTAATCTGTTTGATTTGATCCAACAGAAAGACACTGTTACAACAGGTTGAATATTTATTTATATATAATTTCAATTGAGTTCATATGTTAGACTAATACCTTAATTGAATGTGAGTTCTCATAGGGTCAACTATAACTTTAATTGAGTCTTTTGGCATTTGCATGATGAGACGGTATTGTGTTCTTCCCGACTAGAGTCGTCGATCGATCACTCTAAGCCGAACCGATTCTTACTACCTCATATGTTAGACTAATACATTAGTTGATTAATCTAGGACTAGGGTACTAATACCTTAATTGAATAATCGAGGACTAGGGGTGAGTTCTCATAGGATTAACTATAACTTCAATTGAGTCTTTTGGCAATTACATGATGAGACGGTATTGTGTTTCTCCGAACAGAGTCATCGATTGATAACTCTGAGCTGAACCGATTCTTACTACCTCATATGTTCAACTTATACCTTAATTGATTAATCTAGGACAGGGTACTAATACCTTAATTAAATAATCTGGGACTAGGGGTGAGTTCTCATAGGATCAACTACAACTTCAATTGAGTCATTTGACAATTTCATGATGAGAAGGTACTGTGTTCTTGTCATGATCCGAACTAGGGCCTGGCCGTGATGAACATCCTGAACCATGAAGGCCCAGACGTCCTACTCTATCTGGTAGTCATGAAAAATATTCATATAATAAAAGAAGATGCAGAAATACAATCTGATATAGAAGAATGGTCATACTCTAAATTCAGTTTAACAATAAGGAATGAAATCCAAAATCAACTAAACAACATCTAGAACAATCTGCAAAATCTCTACTACATGATCAAATTACAATTGTCTGAAAACTGGGACAAGTCCCCCAATAGACCAAAACAAAAGGAATAACATAATCTAATATAATAGGCCTTCTGGAATAAAGAAGGCTCACCACTTCACTGATCACTTCTCTTTAGATACTCTACTGCTTAGCCGGACCCCTAGATTGAGCCTCCGAACCTGGGAGGTAAGGGGGTCAATACAGATGTACTAGTACGTAGAGCAAATCCAAAATAATAATTTATATTCAACATAAATGAGAGTAATTTAAAACAGTTCATAAATATGTCATTTGGTAAAAATCACATGGGCATTTTTAAAAGACGCTGTAAAATCATCTGAACTCTGTAACACTCTTTGTTTTACTTCTATGCTAGGAGGTATACCCTACAATTTCACAACTTTCACCGACTACCTTATCTAGGTTGCCGCCAAGATAGGAGTACTAGTGAGGGAAGAGCAGGCAAGATCACACAGTAGGGTGCCACAAACCCAATCAAGTCATTATATCGTGGTTGGGCTCGAGATCATGAAGCAGAACTCCAAACCATAAGTCCTAATTTGGGATGACAAAGTACTAGTTACACAAGATCGCATAGCAGGGTACCAAGTTCCCGTGTTGGTAAATCACGGTTTCCAGCATAGGGTCATTTGACTCAGGTTTTCTTCAGGTAACCACCTAACTCACATCAACCCAGTTTTTAACTCTTTAAAACATAGGTTCTCTGAAATCAAACTCTAACTCTATCATGTCATAAATTTATATGGTATCATCATACCATTGACTTGCAAGTCATATTCTCTGAGCCATTTATAAAATTATATCTCTGTTCTCAAAACATGGAATTTCGGACCACCATATCAACAATTCTTTTCAAGAAACTTATTTTTTAAAACTCATGTAAACATAGGAAACTCTCTTTGTCAACATTTCAAGAATTCAAGGTGGTCATGTCAAAGTTCTCAATTACATGCATTTCTTTCTCTTAAACACAAGAACATCATAGTAACATCAAGAAACACCCTCTCATTATTTCTAAATTATGTTTCAATTGCTATGACATTGAGAAAACTACTTTCAAATCATAGGGCATGCATTTCAACTCTTTTCCGACAAAATCATAATCTTTAATTCAACATACGAGAGGGGTTTTATAATATGAGCCCTCAAACAATCTTCAATCTCAGTTTTCATACATCTACATATACTTGTAAATCAATTCAAGGGGGAAATACCTAAAGGACAAATAAACAATATCATAAAAACATTTATAATGCATAATTAAATTATAGATTCCAAAAACCCCCTTTAAAATTCATGCTTGATAATCTTTAAATCATGATCTAGTGTTTACAAGACCATGTATTTTTTAGAATAAAACCCATGTACCTCAAATTAGGAATTTGGTAGATGCTTCTTGAAGCCTACGGTTTGGGGATCTGAATCTTCAATCAATTTCTAAAACCCATAGTTAAATCTTGAGGGATCTTGATTCTAAGGTTGAGACCTAAGTGTTTAGTTCTTAAGGGAGTTGGAGAAAATGATTATATTTTGGTCAATTGGGGGTTTAATCACGTTTTTATGTCTGAATAGGGGTGGGGGAAAGGACTAAAATACCCCTAAGGAAACAAAGAAAGTCCCAGCAGTCACACAGTTGACAGGCTGATATAATGAAGTAAATTGGGCATACATTTTTACTCCAATGTTGTATTTTGATGAAATTAGTTGTATTGGAAAGAAGACTCAAAGAGATTTCATTTGATATGTATAATCCCTCCCATTTCATTATATACAGAAAGTTATGGTCGACGAAAGTTGACCCCAGTTGAAGTATCCACTAAAACAAAATTGATAGAATTGTTTTCAACTCGTCTTAGAGTTAGGGGATTCTTATGACCTCAATTCATACTCAAAGGTTTTCCCACACTATAGGAGTGATCTCTACATATACATTAACAAAGAATAATTTAGTTTGGGTCTATACGTGTAGGAATGATGGTCTAAATTTTAGCCCAAAAGCACGGGGTGTTACATTATCCCCCCTTGGGATCATTCATCCCCGAATGATGGGTAGGGACTTTTGAAGCTCTAAAAGTGTAGAATAAAGAACGTAACATTGCATTGAACATTTCCCCCCAAAAAAATATGCGAAGAAAGTCAACGAGATTCATGATAACCCCTAGGGAACGTGTAAGCACGAAACATGCAATAACAAACTTGATGTTGACATGATCTTGGCATGTGTTTTATAGAACATGATCAAAACATTGTAATACATGAATTTTTTTATAAGAATCTTTGGACTAATTAAGATTGGTACATGACATGAGATGAGATTCTCGTGGTACATAAGAATTGAAACATTAAAGATACAACGAAAAGAGTTAAACATTTGAGACACTACTCGTCTACACCACAAACAATAAATTTCTTGCTTCATCATTTCGAACTTACAATTCTCTGAATGCACAACTAACCACGCGATCTTGAGTCCCGCTGTATAATACTCTTATGTTGAAGTCTAACTCGGAGAAAAGAGGTGCTAGCATAAGCTTATTGGACTCCATATTATACATCTCCTTAAGAAGATTTACTTCACCTTATCACTAATGTCAAACACACTCAAGTTTTAAATCAAGGAGTACTAACCATACAACACATTGGTTTGCATTTTCAACAATCACAACATTCAAGCCTAATCATTACTACACCCACTACATGGATCTCTCCTCTAAGACCAAAATTTTTCAATTACTTTCCCAAATATTTTCTCCATATTTCTCCTTCTTAGCTATTCCACACAACAATAGTTCATCTCCTTCTTTTCCCTTTCACCAATAACCTTAGTTTGAGAGTCACATCAATTTTTTTTTCACTTTCAAATATAACAAATTGTTTTAGCTCATCAATGTTAATACACTGTTGTAGCATTGTTCCATTTCTTTCACCAAGATCTCCAAATATCTCCTCTATCTATGCCAGTGTAACCTCTTCATCTTCATCATCATCATCATCATAATCAAGGATTCTATCATCGTCATTCTCTTCTTCTTTTACCCTGCAGTCTGCACATAATAATCCTCAAAAAAATTCTCCTTCAAGATTGACCTAACAACTAACTTTGTGAACCATCTAGGTATCTTGTTTCCAGAAAGAAATGTACTAAAGATTCCTTACTCGTACCATCCCTGTGGTGGAAGCATTTTTATCTTGTAACTGAAAAAAGTCCATTTTTAGCATAATGTTTTCCATCATCAGGGAAATAAAGTCTTAAGTTATCCCATTCTATACCATCCCACATATCATTCAATACAATAAGATATCTTTTTTCGATTAAATTTTTCCTCAACTTGTCAGTAAGGATGTCATCCTTTTCTCCCTTATCCATTGAACCAGTAACTTGACTAAAAATCTTTTGTAATAGATATCTCTGGTTATTTATTTAAGAAACGATGCACCATGCTCGAACAATGAAGTGAGAAACAATGCTCTTATTGTCCTACACCTTTATAGCAATAGTCATTTTCCCTTGTTCCCCCATCCCGATAGTAGGGATGACATCTAGCTCACTTGTCCCTTGAGTCATATGCTGAATTAGTTTTTCTGTTGCTATATCAAAACCCACTATCTCATCACCATCACTCACGGGATTGCTATGTTGACTTGGAAGATGTTTAGATGGCTCTACCACATGTGAGGCTTAACAGTGACGTCTACAGACCACATCACAGTGATCTCTTTTAAGATTGTAGGAAGTGAGCAAAAATATGCCAAAACACATTATACTGAGCAAGAATAGAAGAATAGAATCAATGGCAACTTTAGCTTCATATCCCAAATTGATAGTACGCCTCCAAAAATATTTAAGAATTTCATGTTCATGGTGCACCTTTGCGACATCTCTGAAAATGGATGATAAAGATGACAACTCCTCCTCTAAAATGGATGTTAGAGATCATAACTATCTCTCCAAATTATCAAAAAGAGGTTTCATCAGGAAATCTAAATTTGATTTAGATTTCAACACCTCATTCAATTTACTCAAAAGAGAATCCAGAAATCTCAATCCACCAAAAGTGCAGTGGAACTGAGATGGGGTGAATTTTAAGTACTTGTAGTATGACTTCACTGGTGCCTTCAGATCTTTAGTTTTCTCCAGTACCTGCATATAGTAAATATCTCCAGTGCCACTGGTTTCATCTTTGTCTATAGATCCAGGAAGAAGCTTTTGAATTACATATAAAACATCACCTGCTATAGCTGCAACCTTTTTCCATAACCTCATTCAACCACTTACCATTATTAACATGATTTGATACAGCGGCATCAAGGAAAACCAACAAGAAATCTATTGCCACATCAATATTTTTCAGCAACGATATTATTGGAAATTTCTCAAGCTTTTTGTGTTTGAGATACACAGCAAACTGTGGAGATGATGTGAAAAATCCTTTTGGTAACTTCTTATCCTTGAAAATTTTTGATTGAGTAAACTTTGAAGCTTGTAGTTTACCAAGAAAAATCTTCTTCATTTCCAGCTCCACAAACATAAAAGATAGGGAGGTTTATTGAAGATATCATCTTCAGACTCAGCAACGTCAACTAAAACAGCAAGACAAAATTGCCCCACATTGTTAGCCATGAACTAAAGTCAAGTCTCCAGACATTCCAACTTCTCATGGTCCATTTATCTCTGTGGCATACAAGTATCTAAAAAATTTTATTTTCTTTTAACAATTTCCAGTTGCTTTGTAAATTGATTTCTTTCAAGGTAAGACCTATTCGATTCCCCGTGGCGCTCCAGTACATCATTTAGATTCTCTCCGAGGAAATCCATATATTCTGACAGATCATAACCATTCAACTTAGAATTGTAACTTAAACTAGTATTACCATCAATGACTACCAACAACTGTGATTCTATCCTTTTCAGATCAAGCTTGGTTTTACATTCATCTGGAATTCTAACAAAATCCCCACAAAGCATTTTCACAAGCCTTCTGGCCTTCTTTGTGATTTTAACTATGGAATTAGGCCAAAGAAAATGACTATACTTTACAAAAGTTCTCAACAATCTTAGATCCATTTAAAGTTTCTCAATTTGATCAATCTTGAAGGTATCTAGATCACCTCCACTCTTGATCCTTCTTAGGTGATCTAATATTTCCTCGATTTCATTTTGAAGACTTACCAGACCATTATGTCTTTCTGAAGTTTTATTCACATCAGCAAGAAAGTTACTGCCATTAAATTTGTCGAAGTTAAGATTGTAAGCAGTCTTAACTAGGGTAGATTTACCAATTCCCCCTATACTATATATAGCCATAATATCAACTCGAGAATCTATTCCAACGGGGTAGAGAACAACACTTAAAAACTTTATGATTTAGGTTTCCTGCAACCACCTTTACAATCTCTTGAATAAACCTTGACTCACACCCATCAAATTTGTTTTATAAGACCATTCCTTCCAAATCCGTAATTATTGCTAGCACATTAGTCTATCACTATAAAATGGCAAACCATCCCTCAATCAACAGTTAAACTACTAAAATTGTTTATTTACACAAAATTTACCCTCACTCTGACTTCTAACATTGTGACTTTGTATCACTAACTTCCTGGCCAATCTCACTACCAATAGGTCATGACACTTTAACAAATACTACTACTCGGGTGGAAATATAGTTCCAATATTTTGCTACATATCATTACCCTTATACATAAAATCTGTAGTATGAATTTTGAAAGAGGGATGAATAGACTTTGTACCTTGGGCTGATAAGCACGATTTCATCAGAATAAAGGCATACATTCAAATCAATACAACTTGAAAAACTAATGGACTCCTCTCAATTCCTTGCACAATTTTTATAATCTTTTATGGTTCAATCATAAAGGACCATACCATTTAGATTCTAGACTTCTGTACTTGAATTACCTTAATAATAAGACATAGCTGAGAACATTAGAGTAAGAAAAGAATTGGGATAACTTTTCTTTTGTATGGGTGACACCATAGCATGAATTAGAGTATGAAAGAGGAATATTCTAACTCTATAGCACAAACAAGAACATGAAGAAAGAGAGATATTCCTAAATGTCTTATAGCCTCTTACTTATAAGTGTGGTGCACTACACACCCATAATTAAGACGCTACTTGACACAATTTCACAGATACTCTGGGACCATAAACTGTGCTCTGATACCAAGTTTGTGATGACCCAAACTAAGGCCTGGCCGTGATGGACATCCCAAACCATGAAGGCCCGAATATCCTACTCTATCTGGTAGTTATGCACAATATTTATATAATAAGAGAAAATACGGAAATATAATCTGATACAGAAGCATGGTCATACTCTTAATTCAGTTTAACAATAAGGAATGAAATCCAAAATCAACTAAACAACATCTAGAACAATCTGCAAAATCTCTACTACATGATCAAATGACAACTGTTTGAAAACTGGGACAAGGCCCCCAGTAGACCAAAACAAAAGAAATAACATAATTTGATATAATAGGCCTTTTGGAACAAAGAAGGCTCACCACTGCACTGATCACTTCTCTCTGGATACTCTACTGCTTAGCCGGACCCCTAAATTGAGCCTTCGAACCTGGGAGGTAGGGGGGTCAAAACAGATGTACTGGTACGCAGAGCAAATCCAAAATAATAATTTATATTCAACATATATGAGAGTAATTTAAAATAGTTCATAAATATGTCATATGGTAAAAATCACATGGGTATTTTTAAAAGACTTTATAAAACCATCTAAACTCTGTAACACTCTTTGTTTTACTTTTGTGCTAGGTTGTATACCCTATAATTTCACATCTTTCACCGAATACCTTCTCTCGATTGCCACCAATATAGGAGTACTGGTGAGGGAAAAGCACACAAGATCACACAGAAGGGTTCCACAACCCTAATCAAGTCATTATATCATGGTTGGGCTCAAGATCACGAAGTAGGGCTCCAAACCATAAGTCCCAATTTGGGATGACAAACTACTAGGTACTTAAGATCACAGAGCAGGGTATGAAGTTCCCATGTCAGCAAATCATGGTTTCCATCATAGATTCATTTGACTTAGGCTTTCTTCGGGTAACCACCTAACTCACATCAACCCAGTTTTTAAATATTTAAGACATAGATTCTCTGAAATCAAATTCTAACTCTGTCATGAAATAGATTTATATGGTATCGTCATACCATTGACTTGTAAGTAACATTCTCTAAGCCATTTAAAAAATTATATCTCTGTTCTTAAAACATGGAATTTAGGACCACCATATCAACAATTCTTTTAAAGAATCTCATTCTTTAAAACTCATGTAAACATATGCAAGGAAACTCTCTTTGTCAACATTTTAAGAATTCAAGGTGGTCATGTCAAAGTTCTCAATTACATGCATTTCTTTCTCTTTAACACAAGAACATCATAGTAACATCAATAAACACCCTCTCATTATTTCTAAATCATGTTTCAATTGCAATGACATTGAGAAAACTACTTTCAAATCACAAGGCATGCATTTCAACTCTTTTCCGACAAAACCATAATCTTTAGTTCAACATACGAGAGGGGTTTCATAATATGTGCTCTCAAACAATCTTCAATCTTAGTTTTCATACATACACATATACTTGTAAATCAATTCAAGGGGGAAAGACCTAAAGGCCAAATCAATAATATCATAAAAACATTCATAATGCATAATTAAAACATAGATTTCAAAAAAAACCTTTTAATATTCATGCTTGATAATCTTTAAATCATGATCTAGTGTTTACAAGCCCATGTAGTTTTTAGGATAAATCTCACGTACCTCAAATTAGGAATTTGATAGATTCTTCTTGAAGCCTACGGTTTGGGGATTCTAAATCTTCAATCAATTTCTAAAACCCACGGTTGAATCTTAAGGGATCTTGATTCTTAGGTTGAGACCTAAGTGTCTAGTTCTTGAGAGAGTTGGAGAAAATGACCATATTTTGGTCAATTGGGGGCTTAATAACGTGCTTATGGCTGAATAATGGTGGGGGTAAGTAATAAAATACCCCTAAGGAAACAAAGAAAGTCGCAGCAATCCCTCAGTTGACAGGCTGATATGTTGAAGTAAATTGGGAATAACTTTTTACTCCGATGTTGGATTTGGATGAAGTTAGTTGCATTGGAAAGAAGACTCAAAGATATTTCATTTAATATATACAATCCCTCCCAATTCATTATATACAAAAAGTTATGGTCAACAAAATTTGACCCAAGTGTCCACTAAAATAAAATCGATAGAATTGTTTTCAACTCATCTTAGAGTTAGGGAATTCTCGTGACCTCAATTCATACTCAAAGGTTTTCCCACACTATAGAAGTGATAACCACACATACATTAACAAGGAATAATTTAGTTTGGGTCTATACGTGTAGGAACGATGGTCTAAATTTTAGCCCAAAAGTATGGGGTTTTACAGTTCCTCCCGACCAGAGTCGTCGATCGATAACTCTGAGCCGAACCAATTCTTACTACCTAATATGTTAAACTAATACCTTAATTTATTAATCTAGGACTAGGGGTGAGTTCTCATAATGTCAACTACAATAGATGACAACACCTATTTGTTAATTTACAACAGATGGGTAATCTATTACGACAAATGACTTAATCTACTTAATAATTTATAATAGATAGGTACTCTGTCCCAATAGATGACTTAATCTATTTGATTTTTTACAACAAATTCATGATATATTGCAACAAATGACGTAATCTGTTTGATAGATTACAACAGATGCGTAATATGTTGCAACAGATTACCTAATCTATTTGATTTGACCCAACAGAAATAAGATCTATTGCAATAGGTTGAACATTTTTGTATATATAATTTCAATTGAGTTCATATGTTAGACTAATATATTAATTGAATGTGAGTTCTCATAGGGTCAACTACAACTTTAATTGAGTCTTTTGGCAATTGCATGATGAGACGGTATTGAGTTCCTCCCGACCAGAGTCGTCAATCGATTACTCTGAGCCAAACCGATTCTTACTACCTCATATGTTAGACTAATACCTTAATTGATTAATCTAGGACTAGGGTACTAATACCTTAATTGAATAATCTAGGACTAGGGGTGAGTTCTTATAGGGTCAACTACAACTTCAATTGAGTCTTTTAGCAATTGCATGATGAGACGGTACTGCATTCCTCCCTACCAGAGTCTTCGATCAATAACTCTAAGACAAACTGATTCTTACTACCTCATATGTTCAACTAATACCTTAATTGATTAATCTAGGATAGGGTACTAATACCTTAATTAAATAATCTGGGATAAGGGGTGAGTTCTCATATAGTTAACTATTGATTAATCTAGGACTAGGGGTGAGTTCTCATAGGGTTAGCTACAATAGATGGCAGTGCCTATTTGATAATTTATAATATATGGATAATCTGTTTCGACATTTGACAATCCATTTGATTATTTACAATAGATGGGTAATCTGTCGCAACAGATGACTTAATTTGTTTGATAATTTATAACAAATTTGTAATCTGTTGTTACCTAATTGATTGATAATTTACAATAGATACAAAATCTGATGCAACATGTTGAACATTTGTTTTTATACAATTTTAATTGAGTTCATATGTTAGACTAATAGTACCTAAATTGATTAATCTAGGACGAGGGGTGAGTTCATAGGGTCAACTAGAGTACTCGTCAACTACAACTTCAACTATTTTTATACAATTTCAATTGAGTTCATATGTTAGACTAAATAGTACTATTTTGGCAATTGCATGATGAGAGAGTTAAAAATTACGCATATCTTTTATGATTTTAAAAATAATTAAGATCAATTCGGACCAAATTAACATTTTCAAAAATTGTCATTCTTTTCCAAAATACAAATCAACCTATACAAAATGTTTCATCATTTCAAATCTCGAGTTCTCACTCTTTCTCTATCATTCTCACTCAACAATACAATACAAATAATAACTACTCAACAAATTTGTTCAACCATCCACAATAGATCATTTTTCTTCTTATTTTCGACCACATAGGTGTTATTTTTGACTTCATTCTTGCTTGTATCAGTTGTTTTATTTGTCTTTGTAGGCAACAGAGTTCAAGAAGAGTTCTATATTTGTTATTTTTTTCTAAAATATAAGGATTTTAAGTTAATAATAAAAAATAAAACTTTTAGTTGTATTATCTTCGAGAATGGGTTTACAATGTTGAGTTTTGATGGTAAAATCATAGGAAGAACTCAAGAAATCCCTAGTTTTCAATGCAGTGTTGCATTGATTGTCATGGTATTGTTGGATGGTATTTGTGGTGGTGGTGGTGTTTGTGGTCGTCGTGGTGGCACTGGTGGTGGCATTGGTTGGTGGTGCTTGTGGTGGTTATCGGTGGTGTCGGTATTCGCGATGTTTGTTTATGGCATTGGTTGATGATGCTTGTGGTGGCAGCTGTTGGTGTTTCGGTATTCGTGGTATTTGTAATGTATTTTTTAAAATTTATGCATATATCAATTGTAATGTAATTTTTGTTTTTTGTTGTTTGTAGGTAAAACATGTCTCCCAAAAGAAAAAAAAGTGAATGTGGATCAACGTTTGACCACCCAAAAAAAGCTACAGTACAGAGGGATTCGGAGGAGCTTCCTGAACAATCTCAGTTAGGGAAAAGTGAAGCCGAGGAGAGATATGAAAACAATGTTGAGGGAGGTGGACAAGGGTCTATAGATGGTGATAAAGAAAATAAAAGTGAGAAAGAAGAGGAATTGGAGAGTGAGAAAGAGAAAGTGGATGATCATCAATATGATGATAATGGATCACCAATGGGGCATGAATTAATATCGACATCCCAACATGATCCTATCAAAACTCATAGTATCGATAGGTTTCAAGTTGCGATGCCGATAAATGACCCAGAAGAAAAATAACTAACTGGTCAAATTGTACATAGATGTTAGATGGGGAAATTTTTTGAACATTTTATGAAAACTATGAAGAACAAAAACAAAGGCGGACTTTTTAAGAAGAGCTTCTTTGGACGCTTTCTTGAGCTGCCTGAGGACGCTTCTGCCTGTATCCATTTCCCTATGATGGTGGTATATGGTCTTCTTAAGCACAGGATCAAGTACGTGGGGGATGATAAAGATTCGGAGGAGGGGGGCAAGAAGAAGATGGATGAAATTTGGATCAACTACTGTGGCATGCCTATTTGTTTTGGCTTGCAAAAGTTTTCCATAGTGACGGGCTTGAGATGCCATCGTCCAGAAGAACCACCACCCCGCAAAAGATTCAAGGCAAAAAAATACAAGGAAAAAATAGATGGTTGTTTGACATTGCTGACGTGGCTACAAAGCATCGGATTTATTGATAGATCTCGAGGATAAAACCATACTAGAGCAGTACAAGGAGCAATTGTGCTTAGTTTGGTTTGCCCATTTGGTTATATTGGCAAGAGACATCAACAAGGTCATAAAAGATGATTTGTTGGCGTGTGCTGAGGATTTTGATAAATTCAACAATTATCCCTGGGGATATGAAAGCTTCTACTTGACTGTCCAATATTTACTGATAAAGCTATCCTCAGGGACAACCACATTATACGGATTTTCTTGGGATTTCATGGTAAAATTAATCACTAATTTTACTCACCCATTAATTTATATTGAATATAGTTATTATGACTTTTTTTTGCTTGCTTCCCATTTACATTTTTTAGGCTTGGGCATTTGAAGCCATTTCTCCCCTCCGAAAGTAGTTAATGGATTACCCGGATGAGGTTTCTCATCCAAGGATGTTTAGGTGGTTGGTTGCAAAGAGTAACACCAATATTAAGGAGGCTGATCTCTTTAATCCTCCGAATGATGCAGTACATTTTCTTTAAGTCAAATAATTTTACTTAAAGAAAGATATTGAACAGATGTTATATCTGGTGCAACAGATGTTATATCTAATGCACCAGATGGGATATCTGTTGCAACAGGGTACGATTGATAACTTGCATCAGATTACCCATCTGTTTCTTTGGTTCTCTGAACTCGACTCCTAATAGATTAACCATCTACTGCAAATTATGCAATAGATTGTAATCTGATAACATATTGTTCATCTGTTCTGACGTACAGATCAACTGTTGCATAATAGATTACCCATCTTGTGCAACTGTTGCAACAGATGATTGATATTTTGCATCAGATTATCCATGTGTTGCTCTGTTTCTCTGAACCAGACTCAAATACATTTTAAAAATATACTGCAAACTATGCAATAAATAGGTCTTTTTTTTAAAATATAACCCAATTGTGAAAATTATCACATTCTATGATTTAAATGCATCTGTCTTTTTTTTTTAATTTTTTATAGGTTGTGCATCCATGGATCGTGCCTACTGAGGAGGAGTCGGTGATGACTTCTTATATTACTCTAGGTCATGTTGATACAATAGAAGACCCTATGGTGGATTTAATAAAGAAGGAATTGGGTGGAGCAACAGCCATAAGAAGAGCAGTTAGGTAAGGTCATCCTAATGTTGAGGCTCTTCATGACCAACCTACTAAGGCAGATCTGGGTGCTTCATCTGGTGGAGTTGTTGGTTTTGGTGGCAGGCATGCTAATGCTGCTACAACTCATGATGATGAGCATGTTGATGCTCAATAAAGAATAAATATGTTTGAAAACACCCCTTTTTACCCTTACACAGGTCCCTTTCACCCCTCTTCACCCTCGTATTCTCATTGTGAATGCAAAGAGTGCAAGGACAGACAAGATAAAACTCTTTTAAAAAGTAGAGGCTATCTTTAAAGCTATTGAGGAATTCAAATCCAAGAGGTATGTCATACCATCCAAGAAGGTGAGAGAGCCACACACTCCTACAGTGTTAGTTAGGAGAAAGAAAAGAGCAATTAGAGACGTACTCTCCGGTCAAAAATCAAAAGAAATTGCAATTCCTCCCTCTCCAAAAGTTCTTGAAGTTCAGGGGCCAGTCAAGAAGGTGGACATATATGCAAAACTTGGAAACGAAGAAAAGAGGGATCTGTGACATGCCAAGAATGCCAAGCCAGGTGCACCAGATTACCCCAGGCCTCCCTTTCACCCCCAATACTTCCAGACTATGATTGATATGCGTATGTTATACGGGGACAAGAAAATTTTACTTTTCCTAACCTAGAACTTCTAATATACCCCATGAATAAGAATATACGTAACAGATTTCACATCTGTTGCAACAGCTGGGTATACTGGTGCAACTGGTAGTGGTTCTGTTGCAACTTATTATCCATCTGTTGCATAAGTTGCATTGGATTATTGATTCAGAGAACCCTATGCAATATATGGACCATCCGTTGCATCTTTATGATTACTAACCTATTTAAAAATTGACTTCTTATATCATAATATGTTGACGTAATTCTCTGCCTCATGAGGAAAAGGCAATTAACGTATCGAAAAGCTTATGATGATGCTGATAGGATAATGGACCCCGACTTCTACATGAAGCTCAAGGATGGGTACGATCAAATCAATAGGGAGGTGTTATCCCTTGGAGTGGGACTTGATTTCCTAGTTTCTACATTGGTCTTTGATGAAGAATAAATGATAAAATATGTTAGAGGAGAGAGGCCAAATCTACATGGCAAGAGTTGGACCGATGCAAAGAGGATTCTTGCAGTTATTAATGTGAACAACATGCATTATCGGGCTGTTGATATACTACTCGAGGAGGGAAATATCATTGTTTATGACTCCAACGTACCTCTCATCAATATTTCAATCTTTTTCTCCTCGTGGAGCCACTGATGGTGTTGTTGCCCATCTTGTTGAGGGAGGGTAAACTGATGAATCATTTGCCAAAGAAAGTGTTGATGAAGAAATCATGGGATTTTAAAGGTCAAAACAAGGGAATGATCCTTCTAAAAGATGATGCCGCTAAAGCGAGCGGCTCGCACGCTCTTGTACACATCGAATGTTTGCTGACTGGCAAAGAAATGGCCAAGCCAATGACTTTTATGGGCGACAACATTGTGGCAAACCTGCAAGAGGTCTGGGCTTATGGTGTACTAACTGGATGCTTGAAGCCTGTGTATATAGAAGAGCCAATGAAATAACAATTTTTAATTTCAAGTCACCCTTCACTTTATTACGTTTACATGTAGTGACAATAATTTTTTTCTAATGAAAGTTGAGTTTTTTATAATGCAATAGATTGTCAATCTATTGTAAAATATATTTAATCTATTTTGGCAGATAGTTTATCTATTGCAATAGGTTGGTCATCTGTTACATTTCGCCGATGTTATTTCTATGAATAATCTAATAATCTAAGTCTAATCTGTTGCAACAGTGGGAAGACCTGTTTGATAATTTCCAACAGATGACCTAAATTTTACAACATATGCCTAAATCTTTTTGATATTTTCCAAAAGTTACGCTTGAATATCCATGTGCTCGAAAACACCAAACCAGTAGCAAATACACACACCACCATGAAAATTTCAGCAATTTGGCTTGAATATCCATGTGCCTAATAACACCAAACCAGTAGCAATAACGATAACAATGTAGTATCTTCTTGCTCAATTTTGTTTCTCTTCAGAAGCCTTTACTTTGTTCAACAAATCCCAGATTACACGATTTGCTTATGAAGGATGTCGTTCTTCATACCAATCAAAGTAATCTCATCCACCCAATTTCTATAAAAAAGAGAACACAATTACAAAATAATTACAAGTCAATAATTGATCAACTAATTAAATAAAAAAATATTACCTTTGAAATCTTACAAGTAAAAACCCTACGACCTGCATTTTGTTGAGTCCAAGAAGTCTTTAACAGAGCTTCATGATTGCACTTACAATATCGAAAATCTTTATCACAAAAAATAGTAGAAGATGCACTCGACATTGTCAGGCTCAGTTGGAAAAAATGAAAGAAATAATTTGAAGAATTTGGATAGATAAAAGGATTTGGGAATTTAGGATTAAATTTTAGGAGAAAGATGAATATATAAGACAATTAAGGGGGGGAAATGACCGTTGGGGGCCAAGTGACGGCAAGTCAGTAAAATGTGCCAGACTGACACATTTGACATTTGATTCCTATTTTATTTTACGTGTTTAAAATGAACACTGTCAACTTGATGCTTATTTTATTTTAGGTGTTTAAACTGAACACTGTCGATGGGTTTTGTCGTTTTTACTTCAATTCACTTTATCCTTTTTACACGTAGTGGCAATTTTTTATGTCCAACAAAAGTTGATTTTTTATAATGCAACAGATTCTCCATCCGTTGTAACAGTTATTCTACCTGTTCTGACATATAGTTTATTTGTTGCAATAGGTTGGTCATCTGTTGCATTATCTTGATGTTTCTATCTAAGTTCATTTATTGCAACAGTGGGAAGACCTGTTTGATAAACTCCAACATATTACCTACCTGTTGCAACATATGTCTAAATCTGTTCAATTTTTCCAATAGATGTATCGTCTGTTACAACAGAGACATTTTCTGTTACAATATTTGAATCTGGTATTCATTTTTAATTAATAAGTTCAAATCTAAGGAATAAATAAAATTCATAGACAAAATAAAATAATCGAAGCCTTCAGAAATTAGCTGAAATAAGTCAACTAATAAATGAAATGTAAAAAAATTGCTATGGGTATAGATCTCAAAAAATACATCAACAACAATTTAAGTATAATGCCAAGGATTACTTTGACAGGCTCAATCTATAAAGATCTACTCAGCATGGACAAGTTGTTCTTTATCCAGTGCTATAAAATTCGTCTTTGCTCGTCATGGATCATTATTGTCTCTTATGTACGGTTTCTGCACTTTCTGTTCTCCGTATTTCCATAAAAAGAGTAGCATATTGTCAATGCTGTTCAGCAGTAGCTTCTTGTACATCCACTTGGAAAGCTAGAATTGGTCAATACAAATCATGGAAATATAACAAAATCAAAAAGGATAACTCATCTCTTCTAGCAAATCAAACAGGTCTTCCTCCTATTTTAAATTATCCCAAATAGATTATATTTCCGTTGCAACAATGAATCAACTATTGGGACAAATTTCTGCATGAGGAATACCTTGTATGATAATTTTCAATGAATGAACCATCCGTTGCAACATATGAATCATCTGTTGCAGCAGATAGGTCGTCTATTGGTACAAATAAAAGCGGTACGACGAGTTGTTTGATTTGCTAAAACAGACGAGATAAGTGTCACAACAAATACTTTATCTGGTGCAATAAGTTAGTCAACTATTCCAACAGATGTATATATCTGTTTGATAATTTTCAGCAGATGTGTCATCTGTTGAAACAAATAAGTGTCTAATTATTTTGTCAGTTGGAAGATATATATATATTCACCTTCTTCAGCTCGTGCTACTCTCTTTTGGACATTGTACGTTGCTCACTGCAACACACAGACAGAGGAGTTGCAATTTTACTTTTTTGGATGCTTGATAATGACCTGAAAATCACTCTCCTTCTCCTCTTAGCCCTAATCTCTAATAAAAAGGATGAAAATAAAATCCTCTTTGATGGAATGAGACCCCTCTTAGATGTCAATTCCTTTACAGAAGTAGTTAACGTATTAATAGCATTAATCACTACATCATGTTTTGCCTTGCAGTCTTGACATTTGCATGCAGAACATTTGCTGGGAGAGGAAAAATTTGTATAATCGGTATGATCATACTCATAATGGTTTGCTTTAAATACAATAAGTGGAGCATCATTAGCACCAACATCAGCACTACTACCACCACCAACAGCTCCATCACCACTAAGACCATCAACAACAACAAGCCCACCCTCCAAAATTATTTTTCTTGTAATGGTTGTTGCTCCAAGCAATTCCATTTTTATTCTGTCGATGACCTTAGGGTCTGATAAAGTTTACACAGACCATAAAGTAAGAAAAAATGGCATCTTCAACTCTCGATTGGTCGGAACTAGCGACGGATTCACAATCTATCATAAATCATTACATATATTAGAATGATGATTAGATCATTCAAATAAATTATTAATTAAAAGAAAAAATTAATTATAATTATACTTACTGCATCCTTTGGGGGGTTGAAGAGATCAAGAAATTTTGCATTTTTATCAGTTTTGGCCGACAACTATCTAAAGATTCTTGGACAAGAAACTCCTTCCTGGTAGTTCAATTGTTGTCTCAAATAAGGAATGACTTCAAATGCCCAAGCCTATAAAATAACGTCAATAAATCAAAATCATTGTTGAGTAAAAAAAATGAATGATATTATAATATAAGAAAAAAACATTTATCATGAAAGCCCATGGAAAGCCATATAAGTTGACTGTCTTTGGCGCTAACGGAGTCAATAAATATATGACAGTCATTTTGAAGCTTTCATAACTCCAAGGATAGTTGTTAAACGCCTCAAGATCCTTGGAGAGATTTATTAAACCAAGGATTATGATGTTATTAATGTCCCTCACCCAAAGAATATTATGTACAAACCAAACCAAGCACAATGATTGATTGTGCTTCTTTGAAAGTCCTTTACCTTTCAACGCTTCTATCAAATTTTTATTTTGAAGCTTGGACCAACAATGGACACCAGGTCATCATGATCACACGACTTTCCCTTGCCTTTTTTGGGTGTGTGGGGTGCTTTTTTGGGTTAGAATAGGTTTAAATTGAGAAGGAGGATAACATTTTAGTTCAGTAACTATGAAAAACTCCTTCCAACCAAAACAAACAGGCATGTCACAGTAATTTATCCATACCTCATCCATCTTATCTTTGTTTTCATATATAAACCTATGCTTGAGAAGTTCATAAACCATTTTCATTTTGAAATGAGCATTGTTGTCCTCTGGCAAATCAAGATATTTCTCAAAGCAGCTGTCCTTGAAATAAGCATCCAATTTTTGTTCTCGAAGTATTTTTCTGAAAGCGTTGAAAGATTTTCCTATGGCTGACTTAACCACGAAATCACCCGTTAAATCTGCGGCACCATCGCACTGCATTCTCATAATATAACGATCAATGTTGAAGGTTTTGACCAAATCTTCGATAGAAGGGCTATTAGCATTTGCATCATCTCTTTTGAAACATTCCTCCTCCCCGTGTTCATCATATTCTGCTCCCGGTTGAGATAACGCTTGTAAAGAAAGCTCATAGAGTGGTGGATGTAGCCTAGCTGTTTCACTTGTTCCTTTACTTGGACTTAATTCGATTTTATTCTTTTGGGAATCATATTATCTATAAAATTAATAGAAACATAAAAAAAATATATTATAGTTGATTAATACATCATTAAAAAATGATAATAGTAAATCAAAAAAGCAAAACAGTAAAATAATAGTTATAACAGATCATCGATCTGTTGCACCAGGTAGTATATCTGTTGCAGCATATAACCAACCTGTTGCAGTGGATGAGTAATATATTGCAATAATACAAAACATATCACTCATCTTTTAAGACAGATGAATGGTCTGTACAACAGATCACACATTATTGCGACATATGAGTGATTCGTTGGGATAGTTAAATAACCTATTGCAATGGATGAGTAATCTATTGCGAAAATATAAAACAAATCACTCATCAGTTAAAAAAAATAAATGGTCTGTGCAGCAGATCACACATCTATTGCAACATCATCTATTGCAACATATGAGTGATCTATTGGAATAGTTAAATAACTAGTAGCAATGGATGAGTAATCTGTTGAGACAATACCAAATATATCACTCATCTGTTGAGAAAGATGAATGGTCTATGCAACAAACCACACATCTATTGTGACATTATTTGTTGCAATATATGAGTGATTTGTTGGAATAGTTAAATAACCCGTAGCAATGGCTGAGTAATTTGTTGCGATAATACAAAACATATCACTCATCTATTGAGAAATATGAATGGTTTCTGCAATAGATCACACATCTGTTGCAACATATGAGTGATCTGTCAGAGCAGTTAACAAACCTGCAGCAATGGTTGAGTAATCTATTATGATAATACAAAATATATCACTCATCTGTTGAGAAAGATGAATGGTCTGTGCAACAGGTCACACATCTGTTGTAACACATGAGTGATCTGTTGAAATAGTTATCAACGGTTAATATTGTTTAGATTTCTTCCAACATAGGGTCGCCTATCGCGGCAGATGAATGATCAGTTGGAAAAATCAAGTCTTGGACATTTTCTGTTGGAAGAGTTGATAGAATTTTATCCAACAAGAGGTTCATCTGTTGCATCAAATCATTAATCTGATGGTTCTTCCATTGCATCAGATGGTTAATTAGTTGCATCATGTTTTTTATTTGATGCTTAATCTGTTACAACATATGGTTAATCTGTTACATCATATATTTAATTTGTTGCATCAGATGATTAATTTGTTGCATCAGAATTGTAATCTGATGGTTTCTCTGATGCATCAGATGATAAATTTATTGCATCAGATGGTTAATATATTTCACCAGATGAGTAATCTGTTGGATAAAATAAAAAATAGTAGCACGATTTTATTCAACAAAAAAATAGCAATTTCACCATTTTTACCAAGAACAGAACAAATCCACCCAAATGGTTGTCTTATTTTTATAAACATAAACAATAAAAATTAAAATTCAAAAAAATGTAACAAGCAACAAAATATCATAATTTACTTCGAAAAGAGAAGAGAAGAAATACCAGAAATTAGGGTTTTATTTAGATCACATTTTAAACTAATACAACAAATATTGAAATTGTTAACCAATAATAGAAGAGAAGTGGCTCAAGTTCCTCATTTTATTCAAAACAAAAAGGCCATAAATTTTTACCTGTGAAAGAAGAAAAGGAATGATGAAGAATTTGAAGTTGTTGTGGTCGGAGAGCAAGGATGTCACGTCGATTGGAGGTTGAAGTTGAAAAGAAAATTAAAGCCCAACTATTTATTGTCGGATGTTGAAGTCACCGAGGATTGAAATAAGAAATTTGCAGAACAATTGGTTGGGAGAGAGTTGAGAGAAGTTGTCGAGAGAGGGATGGTAGACAGGTTGATTTGAATTAAAGAGGAGAACTCGAAGCCCAATTATTTGTCGCTGGAGGTAGAAGTCACTGGGGGTTGAAGGGAGAAATTTTGCAGAACTGTTGGTTGGGAGAGAATTGAGAGAAGTTGTCGAGAGAGAGGAGAGAGTGGTTAATTTGGATTGAAGAGGGGTGTGAGTTGGGTTGATTTGTATTTTTGAAAAGATTAGAAAGTTTTAAAAATATTAATCAAGTCCTCAATTAACTTAATCAAGTTTCCTAATGATGTTTGACCCTTTAAGTTGGTCAATGTCATCAATCCTTCATTCTAGACTTAAAAGACACCTTTCCTTCAATTTTCTCAAGAAACTATGGCATATAATATTGGTCCTAAGGCCGTTGATAATACTAATGCTGGTGTTGCTCTGGCTGCTTCTATTCAAGTTAGTTTGTTAGAAGACTATGGTACTACAGAATACATATATGAAAATAAACTTGGTTATACATCTAATGTTAATAATAAAATTTTCATAGAAGATGTATCTCAATGCAAGAGAATATGTGAAAGAAATGACAATCCCACTAAGTCAAAAATAAATTTTACTGAAACAGATGATATAATCATTGAGGTTATTTCAGAAATGAATATAGAGACCAACGTGAGAAATCGGGTGGTAGACTCTGGTGCTACTAGGCAGATTTGTATAAATAAAAATGATTTTATATCATACACCCAAGTTGAGAGAGAAGAAGAAATTGTTTATCTTGGGACCTTGAGAACTATTCAAGTTCTTGGAAAAGAAAAAGTTCTTCTCAAACTCACATCTAGTTATAAAACTTTGGCATTGAGTAAATGTGTTGCATATTTCTAATATCAGAATTAATTTGATTTCTGTGGCATTATTAGGAAACGCTGGAATAAAAGTTATATTTGAAAACAATGAGGTCATATTAACTAAAAATAATATTTTTGTGGGAAATGGACTTTGTAATCATGAACTATTTGTACTTAATACTCACAATGATATGGTAAAAAATGTATCTACTTCTATTTATTTGACTGAATCTATTTCTTTATGGCATGCTAGATTAAGACATTTAATTTCTCTTATATAAAGAATATCCAATCACTTGGTTTAATATCTGGTTTATACTCAAATAATTATGATAAATGTAAAATATATGTTGAAGCTAAAATTAATTAAAAAAAACATGTTTTTCAGTTAATAGAGAAACTAAATTATTATCTTTGATTCACACTGATTTGGGTGATTTAAAACAGACTATGACTAGAGTTGGTAAAAGATATTATGTGACTTTTATTGATGATTTCTCTAGATTTTCCAAGTTATATTTACTTAGAAATAAAGATGATGCATTTAATGCCTTTGTATCTTATAAAAATGAAGTTGAAAATCAGTTTAATCAAGAGAATTGATCTGATAGAGGTAAAGAATATGTATCTTTAAATGCTTTTTTTGAAAAAGAAGAAATTATTCTTGAAGTAGCTCTGTCGTATTCACCTGAGTCTAATGGTGTAGCTGAAAGAAAAAAAATAGGACATTGAAAGAAATGATGAACTCCATGTTAATTAGCTCTAATGTACCTAATAATTTGTGGGGTGAAGCTATTTTATCTGCATGTCACTTACAAAATAGAATTCCTCATAAAAGAACAGGTAGAACCAGTTATGAATTGTGGAAAGGTATTAAACCTAATTAAAAATATTTAAAAGTATGGCGGTGCCTTGCTAAAGTGTTTTTGCCTAAACCTAAAAAGAGAAAAATAGGTTATAAAACTGTTGATTGCATGCTTATTGGATATGCTGAGAATAATTTTGCATATTGATTTCTGTATTGAAAAGTGATGTACTTGATAGTAATACTATAATTGAGACAAAGAATGCAGAATTCTTTGGAAATATTTTTTCACTCTATAATACAATTCTCATGCACCTGTTGAAAGAGAAAATGAATCTACTTCTAATATTGAGGAATTAAGAAGAAGTAAAAGGCCTAGAAAATAATGTTTCTCTTATGAAAATGATTTTCAAACTTTTCTTGTTGATAATAAACCATCAGATTACTTTGAAGCTATATCTTCTTCTGATGCTAAATTTT
>NW_025883000.1:40184-47552 GCF_002878395.1 Capsicum annuum
CAAATGGATGTAAAAACAACTTTCTTAAATGGTGATTTAGAAGAAGAAATTTATATGATTCAACCTGAAGGATGTGTAGTTTCGTGACAAGAAAATAAAGTTTGTAAATTAATTAAATCTCTTTATGGCCTTAAACAAGCTCCTAAATAGTGGCATGAAAAATTTTATCAAGTCTTAATAAAAAATGGCTTCTCTTTTATTGAAGTGGATAAATGTGTTTATACTAAAGTGGTAGACAATGATTATGTGATAATTTGCTTATATGTTGATGACATGCTTATATTTGGTACAAATTTAAATATTGTGCAAAATATCAAGTTACTTGATTTACTAACTTTGATATGAAAGATTTGGGTGAAGTAAATATGATATTGGGAGTTAAAGTTATAAGAAGTGACGATGGAATACTGTTAACACAAGTACATTACGTTGAAAGGATTCTTAAGAAGTTCGAATGTTGGGAGGTAACTCATGTAGCCACTCCTTATGATGCTAACTCTAAATTGAAAAAGAATAATGGTGACTCTGTTTCCCAGTCTAAATCTGCACAGATTATTAGGAGTCTAATGCATTTGATGAATTTTACAAGCCTGATATAGCATATGTTGTGTGTAGATTAAGTAGATATACTCATAACCCTAATAAAGATCATTGGTCTGCATTAATGAGATTAATGAAATATTTAAAAGGAACCATAAATTATGGTATTCTATATAGTGGATTTGCTTCTACTTTAGAAGAATATTGTGATACAAACTAGATCTCCGATTCAGATGAGACGAAATCCACTAGTGATTATGTGTTCACTTTAGGTGGTGGTGCTGTATCCTGGAGATCAGCTAAACAGATAATTATTGCTAGATCAACTATGGAATCAGAATTTATAGCTTTGGAGTTAGCTAGTACTGAGGCTGAATGGCTAAGAAATCTCTTAGTGAATATTCCTTTTAAAAAGGATGACCTGTTGCCTCATATCCCTTTGAAAAAGAATGATCTTTTGTCTGATATCCCTTTAAAAAGGGATGATCTGATGCCTCCTGTGTATATACACTGTGATTGTCAACCCGCAATTGCTATTACGAAAAATAAATCTTACAGTTGTAAGAGTAGACATATGAAATTGAGGCATGATGTTGTTAAGTAGCTGCTGAGAGATGGAATAATTTTCATTGATTATGTGAAGTCAGAATTGAATTCGGCTGATTCACTGACTAAACCTGTGGAATGAAAATTAATTCTTCAAATCTCAAAAGAGATGGGGTTAAGGCCAATATGATTGTCAATAGAGATGTTAACCCAACCTATGTGATTGGAGATCCCATGAAGTAGGTTCATATGGATAATAACAAGTCGATATTGACATTGCACACTTATTGAGAGTGCTTAAACTACTACTAAAATTGAGGGATGAGTTATTAACTCTTAATGAATCCATAGTCCTTATGGATGGTGTATTTAAAGCAATGTACTCTTGATGAATTCACCTATATGAGAAGTGGAATGAGGCCGTTCCTATGAGACTTCGGCCTAGTCGCTAGAGCTCTCATGAGTACCAGGCAAGTGCATGGCCTATTGGCGCGAATTTGCGTTGAACAACAAAATTACGATTAAAATATGATTGATAAAGTCTCTGGCTTACAATAAAGAGTTATTCGGTTCATAGAAATATTATATTTCACTGATAATTTTGTAAGTTAAATTTTATCGGTTTAAGTTTGGTTCATAGTCCAAAAGACACCAAACCTATTGCATTTTGATGAAATAAATCCAACAAATTAATGTTTATTTCAAATTATTTTTAAAATATATGGGGGATTGATAGATATTTGAAAAATAATTAAACATTTTGAAATTAAAAAAATAAATATATGTGGAATATACTTGTCCACTTGTCAAACTCATGGCCAAGTGCTTTACTTGATGTCAAAGGAAATTGAAGAAAGAACATGTGTTTTTTCTGTTCAAGGAAATTTTGATTTCCACCGTCCTAACATGCCTATAAATAGCTCATACACTCTATGCAATTAGAGTCACTAATACATAGATATATTCTTCTTCCTTTCACTGCTAACTTGTTTTATCATATTTTACTTTGCCTTTATTTTATACTAATTTTAATATTTCTCTTCTAAATTAAGATTTGTTGAATTTATAATTAATTTTTTTGATTACTATATCTTTTGGTTAATTAGGGAAGACATATTTAATTCTTGAATATCCTCTAATTAATCATGGAAGTGCTTATTTAATTCTTGGAAAACATTTCATATTGCGAAAATAGTTTCTTAGTATAGTGCCTAGCACGGCTCAAATATTTTATATATTACTTAAAAAATTATAATAGTAATATTTTATTATTATATTCTTCTTCTTATTATTATTATTATTATTATTACTGTTATTATTATTGTATTATTGTAACTTGTTAATACTACTATATAAGAAATATTATTATTATTGTTGCAGTTTATTTATTTTCACAACTGAAAGTGAAATCTATTATTGTTTCCCAACAGTTGATTTTACCTCCAAAATGCCTATGAGATAGTGGTCGACTACGTTCGATCGAGAAAAATCTTATTTGTTATGTAATAGGATGAAACTATTTTAATAGAGGTGGATCAAACCTTAGGTTAGAAAAAAATCTATGTATATATTTTGAATAGTATATTTTTTGTATTTCCTAATTTATCTGTCTGTCTGAACAACATAAAAAGAAACACAGGAGAAATTGACAAATACAAAATATTATAAAAATATTTCATATCAAGACTCTTCTTTAGCTAGTAACTTTGTCACCTATAGTTATGTTTAATCAGTGGATCGCTTAACCTTGTGAACAAATTGTTGGATGACATGTTCTATTTATTTGATTAGTTAGAGTATTAATAATTTCAAGTGTATGTTTGGAATTGGGCTTGCCCCATTTAGAAAAGAGAGTCCAACATCATGATAGTCTAATTTTGGTTTAATATATAAGCAATATGCCCAACTTATTTTGTACAAAAGAGAGATATTTTCATATTCAGTTCAATGAGAAAAGAAGAAGCTTCCAGATTCAGATAGTCTTGGTAGGACTATCAAGACCTTCTCTACCTATTACTCAGTAGATAAAACCTTTCCTAGAGATAATAACTCATTTACTAACAAAGTTAACCTAGTTATCATTTGTTGTAGTGACTCGTTTTTCTTCATTTTGAAAGCCTCATATTTAGTGAAAAGTAATGCAGTTTTGAATTTTCTCACTTGGCTAGTGCCTTCATGTGCATTCACCAATGCATCCCAGATTTCTTTAGCAGTGTTGCAATTAGATACTCTATTGTACTCGGCTGGACCAAGACTACAAACAAGAATGTTTTTGGCTTTTGCATTCTTTTGTAGTGGAACAATATCTTCTAGAGTGAATTCACTCCTTACCTTTTTCACTTGTTCTCCATCCACTGTCTTCATGGGAATTGTTGATCCATCAATAATTTTTTCCCATAATTCATAATCTACTCTTTGAAGAAACATTTTCATCCTAACTTTCCACCAAATGAAGTGAGACCCATCAAAGAGTGGAGATCTAATAGTGGATTGACCTTCACTGTGACCAGTAGGTCGTGCGGAATTCATCATATTGATCTGTCTTAGGTGCTAACCATTTTTAAGACAACCCACTCTGATACCACTTGTTAAAAATACGTGCCCTACTAACCAGTAATTTTAACGTAAGAGTTGCCTATGCATGGAACAGGTTGACTGACGTGTTTCAAGAAAGCAGTAAAACAAGGAAGTAAGAACATAATAATTTTTACGTGGAAAACATCAAGCTCAAAAAGGTGTAAAAAAACCACGACCTGTACCTCTACAGGATTTAACCCCAACTTCACTAAATAACTCTAAGCCTCAACAATGATTGATTACAAAACTTTTGAAACCAACAACTAGGAATTATAAACTCTAATTCCTATAATTCAATAACTCGGAATCATACACTCTAATTCCTATAATTCAACAATCACCCTTGACTGTTGAACCCACTTCGAGTTATCCCAAACTTGAAGTTAACTCAGCTCAGTATTGTTCCTAAACAATCAATCTAGGAAAGAAATAAATTACAACTCAATAAGAACAATACATTTAAACTGACTCATGAACTGTAAAGTTTAATCCTGTGAAACAGGTTCGTCAATCTGATCCTTTGTACTGACGGCACTTGAATCTTCAGTCAAAATACTTTCAATTATGACTCAATTTGCTCGTGTTTAGCCTTCTGTCTCTGTAAGTGCACAAGTTATTTTGAATAATACATCTTCTATTGAAGCACAACTCTCCAAAGAGTCAATCTTTATTTAAAACTCCTCCTTTAATCAGAACTCTCATTGCATAGAATTCTTCTACAAGTGAGACTCTTTCTTCAATTCCAACTCTTGTCCCCTTAGTGTAGTAGTCAAACTTCAACTCTTTAAATTAGCACATGTTTATTTCCTTGAGTTAATCTGAATTAGCCACCCATCTGGTCCTTCCTTGATTTTTTCACGCTTGTCTTTAATCATCGATGATTTTGCTACAAGTTTCAGCTATATGAGACAGTGTGTCTGTGAACCAGCTTGACTGACATGTTTCATATCACTTTGTCAATTTGTCAATCATCAAAACTACATCGTACCCAAAAAAGAGCATCCTAATTTTTTTGTTCAGAAGATATATGACACTGAACAGAGGAGGCTTTTCAAATTAACAGATAAGGACTATGAAGATACCAAACAACATGGGATTGATCTACTTGTTCCGAAGACTATAACACGAGTTGGGTATTTCCTTGACCCTGAAACTGAGGATAATTCTACAGCTTTTGTTTGTCGGGAAGAGCAATTGAAGAGTAAACGACTACAGCACCAACCATGCCATAAACGATTCATGTGTTAGTAAATACATTCTACTAAGTTAAGGCGTGTATCCAGTCACTAGCAAAGTTTCAAGTGTTTAACTTGCAAATTATGCTTGTTTTAAAGAGTTATCTAGGTATTTGGCCATAAATGTATTATACCGTTTAACCATCAAAACCAGTCAACTAGGAAAAGAACAAAATGTATTACTAATAAAAAGAATACACCACAGCCAGTAGCATAAAGAAGTATAGCAATAATCTGATCCAAGTTAGCACGAGGCCAACCAGCATACTATGCACCGAAAAGAGACTTTACAGAAGTTATTTTCTCAAGAAAGATTTTAAGTCAAAAATATTATAATTTACATGAATTTAAAACTATATGTGAAGTAAACATGCGAATGAAACAACAAAACATCTGCAACCCAGCTGAAGCATGTATGTGAGTGCAACGTTAAACACATCTTTATGCTTGTATTCTGACTGACTCGTGATAGGCAGGATGTCTATCGGAAATAACCTCTATATGTCATCTCTCAGGTAGTCGTATGGACTGGATACATTTACCAATATACCGGGTATGTTGTTGTTCATGATGAGCAGGATCCTGATAATAAAACTAGTCAATCTTGCGTCAACTATCCTATTAAAAATTCGTTTAGTATTGATATGGTATGTAACACTCTAGGATGTGTCAACTATGTTTGTATCAGAAGTGTTATTCTGATGCACCACAAATGCCTAAAACAGTCTTTATCAGTTGATTTTGTGGTATTTAAATCTTCTTTTTACAATTAGTTTCATCCTTGTTACATGCAAATGTTAATCTTGTGCTAACATTGTAGTCTATTTTGCTTGTGTCCGTGATTAATATTTCCTTCATCTGTATTATTTTGTGCAGACCTATATGATGCCTGAGGGCAGTGCTAACAATAATGTTGGAAAGAGGAGTGTCGCTATCGCTCATGACTTTGTATTTGTATTGAGCTGTGTAGTCATCAGTTTTACCACCAGAATGCCTATGAGATAGTGGTCGGTTATGTTCGATTGGGAAAGATCTAGTTTGTTATCCAATAGAATGAGACTATTTTAAATAGTAATAGAAGTGGATCTAACCCTAGGATAGAAAAAAAATTATATGTATATATTTTGAATAGTATATTTTTTGTATTTCCTAATTTATCTGTCTGAACAACATCAAAAAAGCACAGGAGAAAATGAGAAATGCAACATATTATCAAAATATTTCATATTGGCTCCTTCTTTAGTTTAAAGATTAAATTGTTGCTATAAATACAAACTTTTGAATAGTGAACCGAGTGTCTTTCAGAAACAACCTCGTTACCTCCACGAGGTAGTGGTAACATCTACGTATACTTCACCAGTTCACCCTCCCTAGACCTCACTTATGAAATTTTAGTGAGTATATATGTTGTTGTTGTAGTTGCTATGGTTCAAAACTTTGGGTTTGAACCTTAAATTTTTGTCTTTTTTCTAATTTTTAATCACAACCCGACATTAATATCATTGAGACATGACAATATTATTACTACGTATTTTCTTATCGAAAAAATAGTAGTATATATTTCATTATTTCAAGACTATTAGTACAATTGTTTAATTATTAAATTATGCTACATGAATTTTATCGGGTACATGCTACATAAAATTATGGTAAATAATTTTATTGTTTAATTATTTTTCCTTTCTTAACGTAAAGCAAAAAAACATGGAAAAAGCCAGGACATAGTTTAATTTACCATATTTAGTCATAAAATTGAGGTGACAAACTATTGATACATATTCGTTAAGTATAGTCGAGGCGTAACAATTGAGGTTAAAGCATATACTCCCTTCGTTTTAACTTGTTTTTCTTATTTTAATTTGACACAAAATTTGAGAAAATAAAGAAGATTTTTGGATGCTGCAGCCTTAAATTAAAGATATGTCAAATGTATCAAATGTCATTTAATCTTTTAGTTTTAAATATGTCATAAGACAAGTTAAATTTAAAAATTAGCTAAAAGTGGAAAGAGATTCTTTTCAAAACGAACTAAAAAGAAAAGTAGATCAAATGATTGAAATAGAGAAAATATCGTATAATTTATTAAATAACACCAAAAGGCATAGAAGCACTCACACAACTTGAATATTACTCACTTATTACAACAAGAAAATGAATCAAAGTGGAGCAAATACAGCCTTTATTTATTTTCTAAAGGAGTAAACTTTATTTTATCTTTGATATGAGGCATTTTATGCCACCATTAATGATGAAAGTATTATTCCATGAATATGAAGAATAAGATAAAATAATTTCATGAGATATTTCTACTCATAAATATCCTTACTTACTTAAGCTATTATATGTAATTACTTCATTCAACAAACATATCAGAAGCAAGCATAATCAAAAACCACTGAAATCATGATGACATTCTCCACGAAGAGTATGCTCTATGTTTACACACTTGTCTTCGCACTCAGCCTCCTGT
>NW_025883000.1:47652-48999 GCF_002878395.1 Capsicum annuum
ATTTTATCCCACCATTAATGATGAAATTATTATTCCATGAATATGAAGAATAAGATAAAATAATCTCATGAGATATTTCTACTCATAAATATCCTTACTTATTCAAGCCATTATATGTAATTACTTCATTCAACAAACATAACAGAAGCAAGCATAACCAAAACCACTCAAATCATGATGACACTTGTCTTCGCACTCAGCCTCTTGTCATCACAACGTCTAATGAATGTCTCAGACAGGGATTAGCAGTGACATTTGGCATCTCTACATGTACAAAATCAAATTTAATATTAATAAATCAATATTAAAGTTATAAAAACTATTCAATATTTTGAATGAATGAGTGAATGAATTAAGAAGAGTCTTAACACGCAAAAGCTAGCTATTAAGGTGGGAGAGCTCAACATTAGATAAGTCGACGTCCTACAACACGACTCATATAACCGATTTTACAATAGAATTCTACTAAAAATTTGGCTATTAGCCACCAAGGTTAGCAAGGGACAAATTGTAGGTTGAAATTATGAGGGAGTTTACGACGTTGTCCCTCATAAAAATCAAATATTTTAATTTTCATTTTTTTTTTAAAGAAGGAGAGGGACATCCCTCACTAAAATTTGATGATAATAAAAAAACTAATATTAAATTTGTTATAGCGAGGATTTTCCCTCTCTAAATAATAACAAATACATTCATATTTCAAAACATATTTAAATATAATTTTTAATATTTTTATTTTCATCTTTTTTAAAAGGCGAAGAGGGACGTAACTTACTAAAATATGATCATAATAAAAAACTAATATTAAATTTGTTATAGCGAAGGATTTCCTTCGCTAAATAATAACAAATACATTCATATTTCAAAAAAAATTTAAATATAATTTTTAATATTTTCATTTTCATCTTTTTAAAAGGTGAAGAGGGACGTCCCTCACTAAAATATGATGATAATAAAAAATTAATATTCAATTTGTTATAGCGAGGGATTTCCCTTGTTAAATAATAACAAATAAATTCATATTTCAAAGAAAATTTAAATATAATTTTTAATATTTTTATTTTTATTTTTTTAAAAGGCGGAAAGGGACATCCCTCACTAAAATATGATGATAATAAAAAGCTAATAAGTATTAAATTTGTTATAGCGAGGGATTTCCCTCACTAAATAATAACAAATAAATTCATATTTCAAAGAAAATTTAAATATAATTTTTAATGTTTTTTTAGTTGGTGACAATTCATTAATAAAAAAATAAATGAAAATGAAACATAAGTTATCCAAGGAATCCTTCATAAGATACACATAATTATTTGGTGATTTTTTTGCATTGTAGTGAGGGAAGTT
>NW_025883001.1:0-2163 GCF_002878395.1 Capsicum annuum
GAGTCAAAGACACTAAGTCTGAGACTCCAACTCTCTAGTCTGTTAACTTCGTCAATGAGTTTTCTGATGTCTTTCTGGATGATTTCCCAGGGATACCTGTTGATAGAGAGATAGAGTTCAGGATTGATCTTCTTCCTGATACTCAGCCCATTTCTATTCCTCCTTACCTTATGGCCCCTGCAGAACTTAAGGAGTTGAAAGAGCAACTCAAATATCTATTAGATAAGGGTTTCATAAGGCCCAGTGTTTCTTCTTGGGGTGCTCCTGTGTTGTTTGTAAGAAAGAAAGATGGCTCTTTGCATATATGAATTAATTACCACCAACTGAATAAAGTCACCGTAAAAAATAAGTACCCCCTTCCGAGAATAGATGATTTGTTTGACCAATTCCAAGGTGCAAGTTATGTCTCAAAGATAGTCCTTCGTTTCGGCTATCATCAACTCAAAGTTAGGGAGTGTGACATCCCAAAAATCGCTTTCTAAACTCGTTATGGCCATTTTGAGTTTTTTGTTACATCTTTTGAGTTAACTAATGCCCCAGTAGCTTTCATGGACCTCATGAATCGAGTGTTCAGACCATATCTAGATATGTCATAGTGTTCATCGATGATATACTGGTGTACTCCCGCAGTGAGGATGAACATTCTGATCATCTCCGAACTGTCTTGCAAACCCTTAGAGATCACAAGTTGTTTGCCAAGTTCAGTAAGTGTGAGTTTTGGCTAAGGTCAGTTGCTTTTATGGGTCATATCATTTCTTCCGAGGGTATTAGAGTTGATCCCCAAAAGATCGAAGCTGTTAGAAATTGGCCTAGAGAGAATTGAATCTTAGGCAGAGACGATGGTTAGAATTGTCAAAGGACTATGATATGAGTGTGTTGTACCATCCGGGCAAGGCCAATGTTATGGCGGATGCCCTAAGTAGAGTGTCCATGGGTAGTGTTTCGTATATGGTAGAAGGTAAGAAAGAGTTGGCTTGTGATGTACATCGTTTGGCTAGATTGGGGGTTAGGTTGTTTGACTTTGCTGAAGGTAGTATAGGGGTTCAGAGTAGTTCCGAATCCTTCTTGGTTTCGGAAGTGAAGGAAAACCAATACTTAGATGCTAGTTTGGTCAAACTGAAGGAGTCAGTCAAGGATCAAAAAGTAGAAGTTTTCTCCCAAGGGGGAGATGGTGTGTTGAGATTGCAGGGTAGATTATGTGTCCCAAATGTTGATGATCTGAGACAGAGGATTATGAATGAAGCACACGAAATGCGATATTCTATTCATCCTAGTGCTACCAAGATATACCGAGACTTGCGGGAAATCTATTGGTGGAGTGGCATAAAGAAAGATATAGCAGCGTTTGTAGCTAAGTGTGCAATATGCCAACAGGTTAAGGTTGAACACCAAAGACCTGGTGGTATGATGTAAGAGTTTAGTATTCCCACCTGGAAGTGGGAAGAGATAAATATGGACTTCATGATTGGTTTACCTCCTTCCAGACGCCATCATGATTCCATTTGGGTTGTGGTTGATAGGTTGACTAAGTCTGCTCATTTCTTTCCTGTTCATACTTCATATACTGCTGAGGATTATACTAGATTGTATATCCGAGAGCTAGTCAGAATGCATGGAGTTCCCTTGTCTATCATTTCGGATAGGGGTACTCAGTGCGCTTCACAATTTTGGAAAGCTTTTCAGAAGGGTCTTGGTACCCAATTGCTTTTGAGTTCTGCTTTTCATCCGCAGATCAATGGTCAGGTTGAGCGGACCATCCATACCTTAGAGGATATTTTGGGAGCTTATGCACTTGACTTTAAGGGAAGTTGGGATGATCACTTACCGTTGATAGAGTTTGCTTACTATAATAGTTTCCACTCTAGTATTGGTATGGCTCCGTTTGAAGCCTTATATGGGAGGAAGTGTAGATCACCCATAGGTTGGTTCGAGGTTGGTAAAGCGGTTGTGAGTGGTCCTGATTCGGTATTTGAGGCTATGGAAAAAGTTAAGTTAATTAGGGAAAGGTTGAAAACTGCGTAGAGTCATCAGAAGTCATATGCGGATGTTAGAAGGAGAGACCTTGAGTTTGAAGTTGGTGACCTAGTGTATCTGAAAATTTCACCCATGAGGGGGTTGAAGAGATTCGAAAAGAAGAGGAAGCTTAGTCCCCGTTATGTTGGT
>NW_025883002.1:0-1482 GCF_002878395.1 Capsicum annuum
GATATTATTTGTTCATGAACCTGCACAAATGAAGGAGCGATGCTAGGTAAAATGCTAGCATCATGGTTAGCGAGTGACAAAGGTTCCATGTTAGAATTGGTCTTCTCAATTTGGATTTGGGTTGGATGAACAATGTTGTCGGGAACTTTGTTTGTAGTGGGAACATGTTCTTGAAGTGGAATCGGATGCGGTCTTTGGTAATGAGGTGTTTGTTGGTGGAATTGTGGTGGTTGGGGTACATTTGGTGGGGTTTGGGTCGTAAGACATGTCACCTTTTCCATGTTTCCTTCCAAACGTGACCCATCCTTCTTCCAACTATTTAATTCTTGTTGTCAATCCATGAGAGCTTTCATTATCGCCTCTTTTGAGATAGGTTGGATCTCATCTCCCAAAGCCATGGTACCTATAAATTAGGCACTCAACACAACTTTTTCTTCAATTTTGAGGATCAAACACCACCTTTTGAAAAGAATTCAAGATGAAGGTTTGAATTTCTCAAGAACACTCAAGAACACCAAGAACTTCAAAAATCTCTAACTCTTGAACCGATGATCGGAATGCGATGAAATTTTGAACCAAGGCTATTTTCAACCTTCTAAACACATTCCAAACATCAATTTGTTCAATTTCTCAACCAAAAATTCCAGATCTCGAACCCACCTCTCTTTCTTCTAGTTTAAGCCCACATCAAGGGTAGAACACTCAAATCAACTCCAATTTAGCTCAAATTCGAACCCTAGACTCCTATAGTGCTAGAGAACAATAATCTAACACTAAAAACACAAGAAAACAACAAAATCAAAGACTCAAATTTTGACCTATGGTCAAAAACGAGAATAGTACTTTTTTTTTTTGAAATTTTTTATTTTGACACTTCTTTTTTTTTTTTTTGCAATTTTCAAGATAACAAACCTAAGATTGACTTCGTAGGAATGAAACCAAGCTCGGCTTTGATACCAAATGATAGAAGATCGACAAGAAAGACACAAAAACATACACCTAAATAGTCAACGATTTGAAGAACCGAGGACCCCCTTTGATGACCTCTCTCGGATTCACAAGAAGAACAAAAAAGGAAATGACATCAAGAGTAAAACACAGTAAAAACAATAACAACACTTGATGAACAAGATGCAATAACAACAACACACGGTTACAAGACAAGAACACAAATGAATTATACTAGATATAGACAAACGATTACAAGAAAGTAAAGATAGATAGATAGACAAATGAAGATGTAATATTAACAATCCAAAAGCTTATTCCACTTTTGGACCTTTAATATCACACACAACCTAAACCTATCTCTTACGTGACCTCAAGGGAACCGGAACCCCCAAGCAATCTCCGTTTCTAAGCAAATCATCAACACAAGGATTCCACCTTGAAAGAGGCTCTCAAAAGAGGCTACAAATATGTCATATAAAATTTTCCCTTAAAATGAAGGCAAACTAGCTATTTATAGGCCATGGATCTTTA
>NW_025883003.1:0-1503 GCF_002878395.1 Capsicum annuum
AGGAACAAATATCTGCCATAGGAGAAGACTTTAGAATATTAGATTTAGTAAATACTAACTCTTTAAAACATCTAAAAAATAGAATGGTATTGATGCATATGGGTTTGATAGTTATAGGAATAAAAGGATTAACTAGAAAAAATTTAGGATCCAAAGTATTAATAACCATATATGATGATAGATGGTCAGACATTAAAAAATCAATAATAGGATTAACTGAAGTAGATATGACTAATAATGGGGGAATATTTTATATAAGCCCAGACTTCCTAATGAATCTAAAAGAATTTGGACAAAATATTAAAATAGGAATTCAGACCAAAGGATACGAAGAAATGAATAGCGGAAATAATTTACTAATGTGCATAGGTTTCATTGGAAAATTAACTTTAAGCAGTAATACAAAATTTAAAGTAAAAGTAAATGATGTAGTAGAAATAATGGGAAATAAGGGTATAAGTTTAATAAAACCAATAAAAATAGATCCCGAAATATACGCAGGTCTAGAATGGAATTTAAATAAATTTACTAAACCAAAAACTTTTACACCAGACTCTCATCTATTATATACTACAAGTAAAGGCGAAACTTCGGTAAGGTTTACTAATTATAACTACACAACCAAAAGAAATTTAGACGACGATGAAACAGAAAGTAATATAGAAACGGAAAGCGAATTTATGAATATAGAAGTTTTACAAGAAGGATACGAAGTAGACATGGCCATAGAAAAGGCTGAAACTTTAGCGGAAGAATATAAAAACATCACTTTTAAATGTAAAGGATGTCAAAAAGACGACATGCAAATTGACGAATGCATAAAACATTTCAAAAAATGCTTAGAAAGAAATGATAATTTAGGATATAGAAATAACAAAACTAGCCTTAAAAGAAAAGATGAAGACACTTTCTCTATAATAAGTTCTGCTATCAGTTATAAAGAGCTAGCAGAATTGGAACCAACTAGCTCCTCAAGTGCTAGCCCGTTCCAACAAACAAACCCTAATCCCCAGCCAATAGATTATAGTACAGGAAATGTACCTAGACGACCAGCAATCAGGATAAACCCCGATACTGAACTTAGTGGCGATCATATAAAACCAGCAGGAAAGAGAATGCCGATAGAGGAACCAATTAAGCTACAAGAAGGCGGTAGTAAAGGTAAAATTCTAAATATAGCAGCACATGATCCCCAAATGTGGGATACCGTAATAGACTTATGGAAAGGAATAGTAGCTGCAGATTACTTAAGACATTATACAGAAACGGATACAGAAACAATGTATAAATATTTAGAAATTGTATAGAAAACACTTTAAAAATAAAAGTGGAATCAGAAATAAATAATGGACAAAAATATACGACCAATCAAATCTTAAACCTTAGGGTCTCTACTCTAGAAACCCGTTTAAATGATATGGAACAAAGACTAAATATTTTAGAAAAAGGAAAAACGAAAATCACCCTAGAAGAAACGGATACCCAAGAAGCAGTACATTTAGA
>NW_025883004.1:0-4291 GCF_002878395.1 Capsicum annuum
GAGGCTTCGGAGGCCTTTCAAAAGTCCATTGAACCCTTAAAATCAGTTCAATCACTATTTGGATGTGAACACTACCACCAAAACATTGAACCCTTCTTCAAACTTGATGCATAAACATGAGCAAAACCGTCATTAAATTGTAACAGGGTATCGACAACTCCTACTTGGTCCCTTAGCCTTACCAGTTTGAACCTAACAATCTTAACTATCAAATTCCATATCTTGTGTGAAAGATTAACTCCTAATAGGTAAAGAACCAACATTCACAAAATTAGTGTACTGGATGTGTGTTTTCACGATAGGTTGATCAGTAATACATACTTCCCATATATGAAGTGGTTCCGTCTGCAAGCAGTTTATTCCTCCGAACCCATCTTTACTCTAGCCTTTAATGCTGGTATGATAAAATATGATCCACTTTTTTTTTTATCTAAAAATAAGAGAAGAACATTTTATGTCAAATAAGAGAAAAACAAAAAGAACATTACAAAAGGGTAACACAAAATAGAAATAAATCCAACACATTACAACAAGTGTTGCAACAGATGACCCATCTGGTGTGACAGATTCCCCATCTGTTCAATAGATGAGTTATTTGTTGCAACAGGCGACAGATCTGTGGCGACAGATCTGTGGCAACAGATGGCTGAAATATTGCAATAGATGGGTCATCTGTTGGAATAAATCAAACCAGTCTTGCTACTGGTTTAATTTCTTCCAACAGTTGCTCAGTCTTCTCCAACAACTGATTCATCAGTTTCAATAGTTTAGGAAACTATTACAACACCACCACCAACAGCATCAACAATAAAGAAATGGCAGAGGCTATCGCTAAAGCTGACAACAAGGCTTTTAAAGTTCTCCCAATAGATGACTTTTTTTGCATATTTTAATAAAAATAACGGTTTGTTCATTCAAGACTTAAAAGTCACCTTTATTTCAATTTTCTCAATAAATAGGATACTAGTAATGGGTAAATCAATAAAAATAATAGAAGTAAATATCTAATTTAAATAATATATAAAGAAGAAAACGAGAAGAAAAGAGCAATAGTGAACCATACCTGTAATGTCAAAAAAGCAAAGGGATCAGAACACCCATTTCAGTTGAGAAAAGATATTAATTGATTGAGATTCAAAAGGATCCTCATGTGAAAAAGGAGAGAAAAGAGAGGAAAAAAGGAAACGGTTGTGATTACCATAGGGAGGAGAGAAAGAGAATTATAAAAAAAAAAGAGATAAGTTAAATTAATTTATAGCTGAAGGAGAAAGAATTGTAGAGATAGGTTTTAAATATTTATTAATAACTTTGAGGGCACTAAAAGATGATGACATTGAAAAGACAAGATAAAACTACTCAAGGAGGAGATTTTTGAGTTATCCAAGTAATATTTTTTACTGCCTTAGTATTTTCTCTTACTTATCTCAGACAAGAAATTTCTTTAAATTAAAAAAAAGATCTTAAAATATAAAATTCAGTTGTTACAACATATGACAATTTCTGTTTGAAAATATCCAACGCCACACCATCTATCGCAACAGATGCCAATGCCACTTGATAATTTACAACAAATAGATTATCTGTAGGAACAAATTTAATTATTTGTTTGATAAATTCCTATAGATAAGTCATCTGTTGCAACAGGTTAAAATTTTATTTTTATAAAATTTCAATTGAGTTCATATGTTCAACTATAAATTCAATTGATTTAGCTGCAACTTGTTATGAGTTGATAGGGTTAACTATATTGCGTGATATTAGTATTGCGTTCCTCTTGACCATAGTTGTTAATCGATTAATCCGAGTTGAAATGATTCATATTAGCATATTTATAAAATACCTAAATTGATTTAGCTATAACTAGGGATGAGTTTATAGGGTCAACTATAGTGCGTAATGTTGGTATTGCGCTCCTCCTGACCTGAGTCATCAATTAATCAATACGAGTTGAAATAATTTATATTATCTTATTTTTGAAATACCTAAATTGATTTAGCTACAACTAGGGATGAGTTGGTAGGGTCAACTATTTTGTGTGATATTGGTATTGCGCTCCTCTTGACCCAAGTCATCAATCGATCAATTTGAGTTGAAATGATTTACATTAGCTTACTAATTGAAATACCTAAATTGATTTAGCTACACTAGGGACGAGTTGATAGGTTCAACTATATGCGAGATGTTGGTATTGCGTTTCTCCTAACCTGAGTTGTCAATCGATCAATCCGAGTTGAAATAATTCATATTATCTTATTATTTAAAATACCTAAATTGATTTAGCTACAACCAGGGATGAGTTGATAAGGTTAACTATATTGCGTGATATTGGTATTGTGCTCCTCCTTTCTCGAGTCGTCAATCGATCAATTCGAGTTGAAATTATTCATATTAGCTTATTATTTGAAATACCTAAATTGATTTAGCTACAACCTGGGATAAGTTGATAGGGTCAACTATATTGCATGATGTTGGTATTACGTTCCTCCTTACCCAAGTCGTCAATCGATCAATTCAAGTTGAAATGATTCATATTAGCTTATTTTTGAAATACCTAAATTGATTTAGATATAACTAGGGATGAGTTGATAGGGTCAACTATATTACATAATATTGGTATTGCGCTTCTCCCGACCCAAGTCGTCAATCGATCAATACGAGTTGAAATAATTCATATTAGCTTATTTTTGAAATACCTAAATTGATTTTGCTACAACTAGGGATGAGTTGGTAGGGTCAACTATATAACGTTATGTTGGTATTGTGCTCCTCCTGACCTGAATCGTCAATCGATCAATCCGAGTTGAAATGATTCATATTAGCTTATTGTTTGAAATACCTATAATGATTTAGCTACAACTAAGGATGAGTTGGTAGTGTTAACTATATTGCACTATGTTGGTTTTGCCTCCTCCTGACCCGAGTCATCAATCAATCAATCCGAGTTGAAATAATTTATATTAGCTTATTTTTGAACTACCTAAATTGATTTAGCAACAACTAGGGATGAGTTGGTAGGGTCAACTATATTGCGTGATGTTGGAATTATGCTCCTCCTGACCCGAGTCATTAATCGATCAATCCAAGTTGAAATGATTTACATTAGCGTATTAATTGAAATACCTAAATTGATTTAGTTGCAACTAGGGACGAGTTGATAGGGTCAACTATATTGCAAAATGTTGGTATTGCGCTCCTCCTGGCCCGAGTCATTAATTGATCTATCCGAGTTGAAATGCTTCATATTAGCTATTATTTGAAATACCTAAATTAATTTTGCTATAACCAGGGATGAGTTGAAAGGGTCATCTATATTGTTTGATATTGGTATTGCGCCCCTCCTTACCCGAGTCATCTATCGATTAATCTGAGTTGAAATGATTTATATTAGCTTATTATATGAAATAAATAAATTTATTTAGCTACAACTAGGGATAATTTATAGGATCAACTATATTGCGTGATGTTGGTATTGCGCTCCTCCTGGCCCGAGTCGTCAATCAATCAATCCGAGTTGAAATAATTCATATTAGCTTATTAGTTGATATACCTAAATTGATTTAGCTACAACTAGGGATAAGTTGATAAGGTCAACTTTATTGTGTGATGTTAGTAGTGCGCTCCTCCTGACCTGAGTCATCATTCAATCAATCCGAGTTAAGACGATTCATATTAGCTTAATTTTGAAATATCTAAATTGATTTAGCTATAACTAGGGATAAGTTGATAGGGTCAACTATATTGCATGATGTTAGTATTTCGCTCATCCTGACCCGAGTCATCAATCGATCAATTCGAGTTGAAACGATTCATATTAGCTTATTTTTGAAATATCTAAATTGATTTAGCTACTACTAGAGATGATTTAGTGGGGTCAACTATATTACGTGATGTTGGTGTTGCGCTCTTCCTGACCCAAGTCATCAATCGATCAATCCGAGTTGAAACGATTCATATTAGCTTATTTTTGAAACATCTAAATTGATTTAGTTACAACTAGGGATGAGTTGGTAGGGTCAACTATATTGCGTGACGTTCAAATTGCGCTCTTCCTAACCCGAGTCGTCAATTGATCAATTTGAGTTGAAACGATTCATATTAGCTTATTATTTGAAATAACTACTTGATTTAGATACAACTAGGGATGAGTTGATAGTGTCAAGTATATTACACTATGTTGGCATTGCCTCCTCTTGACCTGAGTCATCAATCGATCAATCCGAGTTGAAATAATTCATATTAGCTTATTTTTGAAATACCTAAATTGATTTAGCTACAACTAGGGATGAGTTGG
>NW_025883005.1:0-2972 GCF_002878395.1 Capsicum annuum
GTTCAATACCGAGCCAGCGCAAACGACAGAAAGCATACTGGGGCAGAGGTAGCATTATGGCTCGACGCTGGAAAGATCAAGTATTTACAATTGACTACTGATGTGGTTTGGTCTTTCCATCAGCATCTGCACTACAGCATAAGTGACCTCATCACAGAACCCTATAGATAAATCAGTTAATGCCTTAGCAGCAGATGTAATGGTAAAAACAGCTGCATTAGTTATTTTGGGAATGTAACCGACATCCAACACTGATAACGTCTTGCAAATTTTCCTATCAGCATGAGATAAAGACTTAATTCCCTTTTCAATTACTCTCTCACAGCTTCTGATCCATAACTGCACAATTGGTAAGTCTCCCGCACCAAGAAGAGCAAGGTCCGTAATTGAATTAAGGTTGTCCTCATGCAGTCTTCTAACTAGTGAAACTTTGTAGAATTTATCCTCATTTAGTAAGTTGGAGGTACTCGACACAAGTGGGTGTGAATGAATTGGAGACCAGACTCTCTTCTACAAATCAAAAGTCACTACCCTCACAATACTAAACTCAAGACCCACATGGGTGATGCGAGCTTTTGCAAAGTTTAGTATTGTGAGGGTAGTAGCTTTTGATATGTAGAAGGGATCCTGGTCTCCAATGTGTTTACACCCACTTGTGTCAAGTACATCCAACTTACTAAATGAGGACAAATGCTCCAAAGCTTCACTAGTTAGAAGACTGCATGAGGACAACCTTAATTCAATTACAGACCTTGCTCTTCTTGGTACGAGAGGCTTACCAATTGTGCAGTTGCATATCAGAGGCTGCGAGAGAGTAACTGGCAAGGGAATTAAGTCTTTATTTCATACTGGTAGGAAAATTTGCAAGGTGTTATTAGTGTTGGATGGTGGTTACATTCCCAAAATAGCTGATGCAACTATTTTTACCAATATATCTACTGCTAAGGCATTATCTGATTTATCTTTAAGATTCTATGTTGAGGTCATTGATGCTGTAGTACAGATGCTGATGGATAGACCAAACCACAACAGTAGTCAACTGCAAAGACTTGTTCTTTGCAACTGTCGAGGTCTGTATGCTGATGCTGCCTCTGCCCCAACATGCTTTCTGTGGTATGCTCTAGCTCTGTGTTGGACTTTCTCGCATAGTCGATAAGAGAGAAAATCTCTATGCAATCAGCAAGGCGCTACCCAGGATTGTTGTGTGCGGTGTTGGCTGCAAATTTGGGTGCTGTGATGGCTGGCAATGGCACAAAATCCGATGACTGAAACTTATCTTTTTTCCTTCTTTTAGGCATTATCGTGCTTTATTTGCTCTCTGTTGTACTGACCCTTTTGAATGTCAAATGCCTTTTTTTGGACTTGCCATTGTAATTACTCATTAAGTATCAATTCATTACTACTAGTATCAAGTGGCATCACCACCTGGACACACACCACTACTAGCTATATGTGAAGCACAAAACACCTAATGTTGTTATTTTCACTCTCTTACCCTACTATGGATTACCACCAATTTCAATTAGCAGGTGCATCAGCTACTTATTTGCCCAACTCCTTTTCCTCCTCCTTAGGTTTCTATTCACCACATTCTCCATCTGGCCCTCTTATCTCTTCCCTCTCTGAGCTTTGGTTATGAAAGAAGGAACCGATCATCCTCAAGCTCAAGCAATTCCTTTCCCGATCAATCCATCTGCTCCACATGGCATCTTTAAAACCATAAGATTAAATGATATTTTTGTACATTTGACGTAACTTTATTTTAAGACTACGAGATTCAAAAGGCTTCTTTATTTTTCTCAAATTCCGTGTCAAGTCAATTTTTTTGTAGATAGGGGGAGTAGAAGAATGAGTTAAGATTTGGTATCAACATGTGTGCTTCATTGTGATTACAATAAAATAAATAATGGCATTTGATATTTTGCATTCTGTCTTTCATCACTATCCCAACGAGCAACAACAATTTACTTAGATTAACTTGGGAATTTGTGTTGCCGTTGTAGAAGCATTACTAATGATACGTTGTGCTCTTAAATGCGAAAAGACACTGCAAGTTTTATCACGCCGACACCAAAATGGTAAGTCTGCAACACTTTCAAAGGTCATTTTGAATTAACTTTTAACGTTTGACTTATGTCAAAAGTCATTAGTTAGAAAAACAAAGTTTTTTTATTTATTTATTTATTTTTGTTTTTTGTCATCCCAAAATAATGCTATTTTACTATAATTAAAAAAAGTTAATTTTAATTTTTTTTTTACTCTTAATAAAATAATTTTGATAATAAATTTCAAAAGTATTCTTTTAAACACCATGTCACATTAAAGTATGTGACGTGAAATGAGACGTTGATAACACTAATTAGAATCTAATGCAATGTGAGTCCTTACAATCTTCCTCTTCTAGGTTTCTATTACATTGCTATTCTCAATTCTGCCCACATTTTATTGTCCTCTTCTCTTTTTATTTGCTTTTTGTATTTTAATTCCACAATTGTACCTCCTTTTTTTTCCTTAGTACTATGCGTTGATATCTTTCATCTAAATACTCTCTACAGCCACTTGGAAAGATGGAGGCTATTTTTTTCCTCTATATGTCGAATTTTACAAGGTATTCTTTTGTTTATTTCTTTTTTTCTTTTTTGTCCCGGCCATTGTAGCACGTGTGTCGCTGTATTGGTGATTAACTAATTAATATCTTCCAGTTTCTTATTTCAAGTGAAATCTTGAACTAATTTGTCAATGGGGCAATCAGTCTTTGGATTTTTAGACCACTAATAGAAAATTTTTGATGTGGAAATTTTAATGGCTAATACCTAGAGGCGAGATGTATAGTTTGGAATAACCTTTGTACTCTTAAATTTTTTGAATTTGTGTGGATAATGAGTGCGAATAAAATCTATAGGTATGTTAATGGAGGTATGAGATGCATCTTACTTTGGAATTTTGTGAAACAAAGAGACTGGCTATGATAC
>NW_025883006.1:0-2984 GCF_002878395.1 Capsicum annuum
TCTATTAAATTTTGATGACTCACTCTTAGGAGTTATCCAGGGTAACTTAGCCGACGGCCCAGTATACTTTAACTGTTACCCTAATTTCTCAATAGACATTAATGATCCTAATATCATGGATGTTTTAACTCTTAATGTTAAAACAAAAAACATGAACAGTAAGGATAATACTAGAGAAATAACGATAATATACAGAGTATACTCTCGACTAATGGGTACAACTCTAGCGCCCAAAGCTAGATTCACAAGTCCTAGGGGTGTCACCACTCTCATGGAGGCAAATAAAGACAGAACTAATATCTTTGTTCCCAAGCCTTTGGTCTGGGATGAAGTCATCCAGAGTAGTGAATGGCACTTCGATGCTATCACCCAACCCCTTCGTATCTATCTCGAAAAATCACAAATCCAACGGGTTATTCAGCATCCTGATGGCTCGATTGATTTAAAATTCTTAGGCTTCGACGCCCCTCGGAATTCTTCGTTTCGAAGGTCTGTCTCAAACAGAGCTTCCACCTCAAAAACCCACGAGGGAAGTGACGAAAATGATAATAACAATGACAAGGGCAAAGTAAGAGGAGTCGACTTCTCTGGTCATGTCCCGAAAGTTTATTATCAGCAATCCACTAGGGTCCATGAGTCCCTAGAACCTGAAAATCCTTATGATCCAGGCAGTCCTACAGCCTCTGATATGGAACCTCCCCCCACCATATCCCGTCAAAAAATTAGGACCGACCCTAGCCTACTCGTCATCAAATCTGATGAAGAGTATACACCTGACCATAAAGCTCTTGAAGTCCGCTGGTACCTCTATAAGGACGCAATAAAAAGGAAATGGTACACCAGTACCTATTCCAAGGAGCAACAAAAGGAATTAGGTCGACTATGGATAGCCGATATGAAAAGACTCTGATGTGACATAGAATTCTTTCGATGGTTTGAATTCACCGGAAGAATGGAAAACCAAAATGAATCCCTTAACGTTATCATTAATAAATGGTATACCCAGAGTAACAAGATAATTGAATCTGTTACCCCTCCTCTTGAAGGGATAAAAATTCCTCATTCCAATGAAGTCCTCAATGTTTCACCCTTCAAGAAAAAACATGATAGACCTCTATCAGCCCCTATCAATAGAGACCTCGATAGGATAGTTTAACAAAACAACTATACTAATTAGGTCCTTCACACTATCTCCCAGCAAATAGGAGATACTAAAAACTCGATACTTCCTTTTAGTTCCCCTGCTCCTAAGAAAGGGGCTCCAAGCCCTAATCCTATAACCAACCCCATCTTTAAGATCCCTGAATTCCAAAAGGAAAAATTCGCTAATCTCAGTGATGACTTCAAAGTCTCAGGAGAAATCTTGGAACAAATCAACGAAAAACTTTCCAAGTTTAAGATCTCTGAGAAAGCAGAGTCCAGCAACCACAAAAACTCTCTTTTTAAACTCACCAGTGATCGTTTTTCCACTAAAAAAAACTATTATAAAAAACCCTCTCCTCTAGAGGTCCAATTTTAAGAAAATCCCTACCTCTCAACTTTCAACCATGATGGTGGAGGAATAACTGAATGGAATGTTGACGGTTTGGCTGAACACCAAATCTACAACAAACTCCATGAAATGGGTGTATCCATCACGGCTTACAAAATTAGAGGAGCCACTGATAAAGAAGAAGCTACCATGATCGTATCAGGTTTCAATGGTATGATAAAACATTGGTGGGACAACTACTTCACTGATGACATTAAAAAACTTATCTATGGAGCCACGACCATAGAAACAGTGGTCAGGAGTGAAAATGGCCAAGATGTTCTAGAGCAAGTCGCAAAAGAAGACGCTTGTGCCACTCTCCTATACCACATAGCAAGGCATTTCATAGGAGAGCCCAAATTATTCCAAGATAGGAGCTTAGAAATCCTCAACAATCTCACCTGCAAAGACCTTGCAGACTTTAGGAGGTACAAAGATACCTTTTTAGTAAAGGTCATAATCCGACCTGATTGCAACAATGATTTCTGGAAGGAACGATTCATTAGTGGTCTCCCTTCTCTGTTTGCAGAAAAAGTTAGAACCAAAATTAAAGATAGATTTGAGGGAAAAATCCCTTATGATATCTTAACCTATGGCGACTTGATAAGTTTCATCACCACCATAGGGATAGATCTCTGCACTGACCTTAAACTTAAGAAAGATAGTACTTCCAAATATGGGTTAGGAACCTTCTGCCAAGACTATGGTTTCACAGTCCTAGCAAAAAACATAGGAAGAAGTCCTCCAAATCTCACAAAAGGACCACCTCAAACAAAAGGTCCTTCAAAAGGGAATCTTATAAGCCTAGTAGAAAGACTAAACGAAAAATCTCTAAAACTAAAGATACTTGTTGGACTTGTGGCAAGACAGGCCACAGAGCGAAAGACTGAAAGTCAAACAAGAAAAAGAAAATAAACCAATTAGATCTCTCAAAAGAAACCAGAACAAATTTATTCTCTATAATGGAAGATTCACTTGAGTCTTCTGAGTCTTCTGACTCCTATGCTTCGTCCAGTGATGACTACAGCGATGAAGAATAAATCAATGCCACTTTTGAGACAGATCAATCCCAATCTGGCCAAGAATACGCTTGTACCGGTACATTCTGCTCTTGCACCAGAAAAACTGTTAATGTCATTTAAGGAAATCCTAAAGAAATCTTGTTTGACATTATAGAACACATCCAGGATGATGAGGCTAGAGATAAATATCTTCTAGAACTCAAACGATTAATGCTTTCTCACAAAGAGAAACCCCCCAAACCCATTATTCAGCCTTTTAGCATGAAACAAGTTATGTCTAGATTCGACAAACCTGCGGAACCTTCTATTACTGATCTTAAGGGAGAAATCTCCACGTTAAAAGAAGAAATCAAGAATCTCAAAATCCGACTTGACCAAGTGGAACTTAACGTTCTTACGGATCAAGTCCTAAAAAATATACCTCTCCCCGA
>NW_025883007.1:0-1836 GCF_002878395.1 Capsicum annuum
AGCGCCGGAGGCACGACCAGGCCAGTTAAGGGCAGGAGAGCATCGCCGACAGAAGGGACGAGACGACCGTGCACACCATAGGCGGACCGGCCGGCCCATCCCAAAGTCCAACTACGGGCTTTTTAACTGAAACAACTTAAATATACGCTATTGGAGCTGGAATTACCGCGGTTGCTGGCACCAGACTTGCCCTCCAATTGATCCTCGTTAAGGGATTTAGATTGTGCTCATTCCAATTACCAGACTCATCGAGCCCAGTATTTTTATTTATTGTCACTACCTTCCCGTGTCAGGATTGGGTAATTTGCGTGCCTGCTGCCTTCCTTGGATATGGTAGCCGTTTCTCAGGCTCCCTCTCCGAAATCGAACCCTAATTCTCCGTCACCCGTCACCACCATGGTAGGCCACTATCCTACCATCGAAAGTTGATAGGGCAAAAATTTGAATGATGCGTCGCCGGCACGATGGCCGTGCGATCCGTCGATTTATCATGAATCAACGCAGCAACGGGCAGAGCCCGCATCGATCTTTTATCTAATAAATGCATCCCTTCCAGAAGTTTGGGTTTGTTGCACGTATTAGCTCTAGAATTACTACGGTTATCCAAGTAGTAGATACCATCAAACAAACTATAACTGATTTAATGAGCCATTCGCAGTTTCACAGTCTGAATTTGTTCATACTTACACATGCATGGCTTATTCTTTGAGACAAGCATCTGACTACTGGGAGGATCAACCAGGTAGCATTTCTCATCGACGCCAGCGTCGCATGAGCCCGGCCTGCCCGTGAGGTCGCAGACAGATTCAAGGCTAGCGCGGCCGTCGTTTGCAAGGAGCATCGTACAGGGCAGATAGGAGTCGATGAAGGCCCCATGCCCATTGTGTCTACCGCATTCGAGAATACCGACCGCCGCTCACGGACCACGGCATCGCACGGTGAAGCGAGGGAGGCGTGGGACGCGAGGGCGGCCTTTTGATTCGCCCCGCACCCGAAATGTGAGGGGCAAAAGACGATCGATAAAACTTGATAATGCCTGGGCATTAGGTATGCAGCACAGGAAACCGACTTCGAGCAAGCCTGCATGCGCTTGCCAGGGACTGAGATGGAAGGGGGGTCAGGACGTCGCTGATCGAGCAGGGATCCAACCTAACCGCACGTGCCAAACAGAACTCACGCACCGTGCGTCCAAATGCTCCGTCGATACACGCCCAGCACCGGCCCCAACGCCCAGCAATAGATGCCATGCGCTGCTGCCTATGCGGACGTTGCAAGGCTGAAGCAAGTCCCGCATGACACAATAGCCCGTCCTTGGGGGGAGCAGGGGAGATGAAGGCACGCCGAGGCTCATGCGCGGGCGCCGCCCACGCCGGCCTCCGGCGCTCGCCGCGGATTGGGCTCGGCCGCATGTGTGTAGCGCTTGGAGGTTGCCCCGAGAGCAGCATGCAGGACTCACCGCACGCACAAAAGCACCGCGTCGTCCAAAATCAAGCGCCAGCAGCCCCGTCGTGGACGACGCCACCGATAACCGACACGAACGCACAATGAAGCCCGGTCGAAGTTGCTACACGGGCATGGACGGCTCGCATGGATTAGCCATGCATGCTGCCATGCGCCCACGCTGCACGTCAACGTGGCCACTGAGCGCCTATGCCAACTAGCGATAGTCGCCTTGAAGTGCCTTCAACACCTGTACCCCCCCTTATATATGCTTAAAAAAAAACCCAAAGGACAGGAGTAGACATGATTTCGCCAGAGAATCATCCCAGACATATGCGGACCCGAACTGCACGTTTTGATGTGAGACGGGGCCTATGCACTCACAAAAAGGTCGCG
>NW_025883008.1:0-2043 GCF_002878395.1 Capsicum annuum
ATGACAAAAAATGAAAATCTTGAAAATTCCTCATGGAATAATTATCAATAACTTTAGAAGCTAATACTAGGCATTCTTGGGACGAAATTTTGCTAGAAATCTTCGGGGTATTGCAGAAAGTTTTGATACAATAGCACCAACATGAAAGTTTTCATCAAGAGCAATTCCAGATATAGCAATTTTATTAGCAACAAGTTGGAATTCTTGTACTTGTTCAGTGATTGACTTGTCATCAACCATTTTGAACTCCATATAATTTAAAATGAGAAATTTCTTAGAACTCGCCTCTTCTGCTAAATAAATAGCTTGAAGAGTGTCCCATATCTCTTTAGCATATTTGCATTTAACATAATATTGACATAATATTTATTAAACATTCCTCCAAGAATATAATTCTTGCACAAATAATCATCATATTGGCACTTGACAATTTGTTCTTTAATCAAATTAACCTCGTCAGATGCTACCTCAGAACCGGGAGTATTAGGACAAGGTTTTTCAAGAACATATGCCAACTTTAAACGTTTTAAAAAGAATTTCATCTTTCCACGCCATCTAGGAAAATCTTTGCCATCAAATATTTAAAAATTAGGATTAGGCAAAAATGGAATACTATTTGATATTGATGTAGAAGCCATTGAGACAGACAACTATCATCAAATTGTTAGAACAATAATGATAATTGTATAAGAAATTCAAAATAAACTTGCTTGGCTTTGAGGTACGATAATACGCTTCTTGAAGATAGTTGGAGTCTCTCCGACGAGCAAACGGAAGAACTAGTAACGACTCTATCTTCGGAATTCAACTAAACCACAAAACAAGTAGCATTCAAGAATGTTGCTCTTCTATTCTTGAATTGGTGATTTCACCGTTTGATCAATGTCTCTCAAATGTTTTTCAAGGGAATAGTGTTTTTTGAGTGCTTGTCTTTTCAAACAAAAGAAAGCACTATTTATAGGATAAAAGTTTCATGCAAGAGAAGTGTATTAATTAAGTAATAGTTAATAGGTTCATGTATATTTTAAAACAAAAATGAATTTCTTTCAAGAACCTAAAACGTAAAACTTAATGAATAATGAATTTGTCAAATTCATGTTCTTTGTAGCTCAAAACTTTAAGTGATGCATTTGTTTCAAAACTAATTGAAACATAACTCTTAAAACTCTTTAACCGATGTATTTGTTTCAAAATTTATTGAAACATAAACTTAACAATATATATATATATATATATATATATATATATATAGATATATTCCAACCTTGTTTTGACAAAGGACGTAGAAAGTAGGGTAATTGTTTTCTTAATATTAAGAGCGGAATCAACCAAATCATAGAGAATAATTTGGAGAGTTCATAGACAGATTAGGAGCTTGTTGATCCACTTTTTCAAGTGATAAACATCAAGTACTTGATATCAAATTTTGTTTGCAATTGTACTGTGTACAGATATGTGTGTTTCATGAAAATAGCAGAAAGTGAGTTTTATCAGTAGCCTTATAATTTTTAGTGTTTAGTAAAATTTATTTTTCAATTGGCTGTTGAAAGCTACTAGTATAGAAACTCATTTCTTCATGATATTTCGGTGTTTCTTGCTTTGATGAGAAAATTTCATAATCATGGCCACTAATTGGTTAATAGTAATTGGTACTATAAATAATAATTGATTGTAATGATGACTTGTAAACACATTGATTTGACAGTGATTAATTGAGCATCTTAGAAGTTATAAAGTTTAAGCTTCTATTTTGCATCTTTTGAACTATTTAGTAGGTATAATTTGTAGGCAAGGAAATATGACCTTCAATAGAAACAAGAATGGAGATTGTACTTGATATACCAACTTATTGATGGATGCTTTTCAGAGTATATCGGTAGCATTTTACTCTTTCAAGGCTCCCACATAACGATAAAAGCAAATGCATTGAATAATGACCTCAACTTATATTAGAACATTAAGGTGTTTGTCATCCAGATTAATAAAACGCGCACAAGAAGCCAAAAATTTTCAACACCTAAAGGATGTTCGAGATGTTAGAAA
>NW_025883009.1:0-3252 GCF_002878395.1 Capsicum annuum
AAACTTAGCAACTGAAGGGTACTATCTGAACACACACATACCATCATTCTTAATTTTGAATCAATAAACTTAAATTCTTTCGTGCACTATTTCAAGACTATTGTTTCACCCTTCATAAAACTATCCACATGGATATATAATCTACTAAATCCAAATTAAAACTATCCCCACTTTACTATTGCTAAATTTCTGGGTTCATGTTTCTAACTCTACATCATATGCCGTCATAGGATTCTAAGAAGGGATATGAGAGCACATATGACTTTGGCTCAATGCATGATTTTTCATGATCATAAATGAAATCTTTCATGCTCTAGATCATAAAGGCACTAGTGGGATACTTTCGAGCCTGCATGCAATCACATAACAATCTGCGGGGACTGTCTGAGAAATCACTATTTGTAGACATTTGAGCATGACTTTTCTATTACCTCAAAACTACGGCAGAGTTGGCATTAATGGAGCATGGTGAGAATCTATATATATTTCTTATAGAACCTTTCTACAGCACGATCTGAGGCATGGAAGAAGGGAAATATTTCTTAAATGTCCTGCAGCCTCTCAAAGAAAAGTATAGACATCTTCATACAATTTCATAAGACTCTACTTGACATTGCTTCATAGACACCCTAGGAGACTTGAACCTTCTGCTCTAATAACAATTTGGTCACGATCCAAGACTACCCTCTAGTTGCTTGGAACCATAAGTGATCCCAAACTAACCCATGAACTCACATACAACTTGAGTAACTCATTTAAATTATATTAAAACTAAATTTATTGAGTGAAAACATGATTGGAATGAAATCAGAAAAGTATAATATCGATAAAGCTTACATCATGATAAAACCAAAGAAGGAAACTTAAATTATATGTAATGAATATGACTGACTATCTATGAAGCCTCTACTATACTGACTATAGAAAGCTGGGACATGCCTCCAAATATCACTAAATAATTCATATGTATAATAATAAGATAGAGCATAAACGACAACTAATTGGAGTCCCCAAAACAAGAAAACTCTTCTCCAACTGGTTGGAAATTGAAAACTATCTAATGATAATGTGTGGGTTACAACTAGTACCTACATTATGAGACAATGTAGTACAAAGACATATATATAGATTAGTACTTTAGAATGCACTAAGTGGGGGTGATTGCAATAAGTAAAACTGATTTCATACATAATCTTAAAACTTGCATGCCAAGTGCAAGTATACTCACCAAGCGATAGAAATAAACTAAAAGATAAAGTATCTTGAAACATGAGTAACAAACATAATCTGATAAGCTGGTGAAATACTACACTTAGTTTCTTAAATGTTTACTTTTGTATAATAAGTAGAACTGAAGCTAGGACGCGGTAAAACATAAATATTGTAAGTAAAACTCATGAAAAGCTTATCATGCCATAAAATTGAACTAAGGGTCATGTATGGATACTAAGCATAGAAATCATGAACATGTAAAACTGAGAATGCAGGACCAAGTATAGTATGTACTGATAGGATCTAAATAATTGAATAATTGAATAACTGATGTCTGAATGCTTTGTCATGCAAACTTGAAATAACACACTCTTAATACTGTATTGAAACTGTGGAAGGTATCATGTAACCTATATGCCTCAGTCTAAGCTAATTGGGGTCCAACCTGTAATCCTAGTTAAAAGGATATCAGTACCGTGTCACAGGTACTAACACAGGCTGTGTGGATCCACTAAAGAGATTTCCCGAAGAACTAGGGATTCGTTTTCTACTTGTAGGTGCTCTCGTGAGATATCCGTGAACCCTCAACCGGTAGCAAGACATCTTAAACCTGCACTAGCTATGTAGTTCTGGAACTCAAGGACTGCTACTAAAAGCCACACCCTCTATTGGCAGGTTAGTCTTTAGCCCTGAGTTCTCTTGATGCAAAATCCTATTCCCAATTGAACTAGCACTAGTACTGAACTGAACAAAGTTTAATTGAACATTATTTCTGATAATGCTCATAATGATCATAAATATCTAAGTATAATGATAAGATTCATGTCTTAACTGACATATGACTTGAAAATCTGATATCATGTAAAACACATAGGTATCGGATGTTCATAACCCTTTAGCACTGAATCATTATACAATATGATATTAAATCTTAAAATTGTAGTACAAAATCTTGTTCAAAGACCCAAAATATGAATATTTCACCAAATGAGTGAGAATCAAGAACTTCAACATAGGAATATGTTAAACAAGATGAAATAACATGATTACATGACTAAATTCATAACTTGATATTGTAATATAAAATTCACTTGAACATGACATGGGAAATTATAGTTTAAAATCTTAAATAACCTAACCTTTCATGGGATCATACGTGGATATGAAACTGAGTTCAATTACTAAGGAAAGACATGAATTTTACCCATCTTGAATATATAAAACTCTATACTATAGCAAGAACCCAGTTTAAGCAAAGATAGTGTTTTGGGGCTCAATGGGTGAAAGGGACCCATCGATGAATATCCCACATACCTTAATTGAACGGATTCTTGAAGAAATCTTGAAATTGAAGCTTGAATCCTTGAATCATTGAAATAAGAATCTTGGATTATTGTTCTTGGTAAGGGACGGTTTTTACATGAAATTTTTTGTGGAATATGGCAAAATAATGCCCTTTTAGTGTTACTAATCGTGCTTTGGATGATTGGATTTGAGGGGAAAGGTCCAAATTACCTATTGTCTCATAGGAAGATGAAACTGTGGGAGAATAACCTCTGTGGCATGACCCTTAGTCTGGGGGAGAGACCAATATGCTGCGTACCTTACTTTAGGGGAGAGACCAATGCATCGTGGCCTATCACAAAGGCATACTATTTCTTATAAAAATGATCATCACTTTTCGCTTGGGTATCGAATTAAGGAAAAAGTGGTATCGTTGGAAAGATAATTCAATTCTCAATCATTTTGAGGGTCTGGAGAAAAAAAGTTATGCCTATTTAAAAATGTATTTTCATTCAAAGTTGACCCTTGTAGAATCAAATACCAAAACTTGACCGAATCAAAGGGTCTTAGCTCAAGTTTGCTCTAAGTGGTTTCTATGAATATTTTTCACCTCATAAGCACTTAACACATTAGGATAAAGGTCATGACACATGTATTTAGATATAAATTATGGGATTAGAGTTTATATACGTAGGAACTATAGCTCAACTTCTAGCTCAAAATTACAATGTGTTACACGCTACGGCAACACTAGTA
>NW_025883010.1:0-4413 GCF_002878395.1 Capsicum annuum
GCTGTGGCAAACCTGCAAGAGGTCTGGGCTTATGGGGTACTAACTGGCCGCTTGAAGCCTGTGTATATAGAAGAGCCTGTGAAATAGAAATTTTTAATTTTAAGTCACCCTTCACTTTATTACATGTATATGTAGTGGCAATAACTTTTTTTCTGATGAAAGTTGAGTTTTTTATAATGCAATAGATTAGATTGTCTATCTGTTGCAACAGTGGGAAGACCTGTTTAAATATTCTAATAATCTAATAATCTAAGTCTAATCTATTGCAAGAGTGACAAGACCTGTTTCATAATTTCTATGAATAATCTAATAATCTAAGTCTAATCTGTTGCAACAGTGGGAAGACCTGTTTGATAATTTCCATAGATGACCTAAATTTTACAACATATACCTAAATCTTTTTGATATTTTCCAACAGTTACGCTTGAATATTCATGTGCTAGTCGACAACAAACCAGTAGCAAATACACACACCACCGTGAAAAATTTAGCAATTAGGCTTCAATATCCACGTGCCCAACAACACCAAACCAGTAGCAATAACGGCAACAATGTAGTATCTTCTTGCTCGATTTTGTTTCTCTTCAGAATCCTTGACTTTGTTCAACAAACCCCAGATTACACGATTTGCTTGTGAAGGGTGTCATTCTTCATACCAATCAAAGTAATCGCATCCACCCAATTTCTATAAAAAAGAGAATACAATTACAAAATAATTACAAGTCAATAATTAATCAATTAATTAAATAAAAAAATATTACCTTTGAAATCTTACAAGTAAAAAACCTACGATCCGGATTTTGTTGAGTTCAAGAATTCTTTAATAGATCTTCATGACCGCACTTACAATATCGAAAATCTTTATCACAAAAAACAGTGGAAGATGCGCTCTACATTATCAAGGTCAGTTGGAAAAAATGAAAGTAATAATTTGAAGAATTTGAATAGATAAAAGAAGACGACGATGAAGAAGAATATTTGGAAATTTAGGGTTAAATTTTAGGAGGGAGATGAATATATAAGACAATGGGGGAAAAATGACCGTTGGGGGCCAAGTGATGGCAAGTCAGCGAAATATGCCAGGACTGATACTAACACATTTGATGCCTTTTTTAGTTTACGTGTTTAAAATGAACGTGTCTACTTGATGCCTATTTTATTTTAGGTGTTTGAACTGAACACCGTCGATGGGTTGCGCCTTTTTTATTTCAATTCACTTTAACCTTTTTACACGTAGTGGCAATTTTTTATGTCCAATAAAAGTTGAATTTTTATAATGCAACAGATTCTCCATCCATTGTAACAGTTATCCTACCTGTTCTGACATATAGTTTATCTTTTGCAATAGGTTGGTCATCTCTTGCATTATCTTGATGTTTTTATCTAAAGTCCATCTGTTGCAACAGTAGAAAGACCTGTTTGATAAATTCCAACAGATAACCTATCTGTTGCAACATATGTATAAATCTGTTCGAATATTCCAATAGATGTATCGTCTGTTACAACAGATAAAGTTCATCTATTGCAACATATGTCTAAATCTGTTCTTTTTTTCTAATAGATGTGCCATCTATTGCATTATCTTGCTGTTTTTATCTAAAGTCCATCTATTAAAATAGTGGAAAGACGTGTTTGATAAATTCCAATAGATCACCTACCTGTTTCAACATATGCCTAAATCTATTTGAATTTTCCAATAGATGTGTCGTCTGTTGCAACAGATACATTATCTGTTGCAATATTTGAATCTAGTATTCCTTTTCAATTAATAAGTTCAAATCTAAGGAATAAACAAAATTTGTAGACAAAATAAAATAAATTGAAGCCTTCATAAATTAGCTGAAATAAGTCAAGAAATAAATAAAATGTAAAAACTTGTTATGGGTATAGATCTCAATAAATATATCAACAACAATTTAAGTATACTGCCAAGGATTGCTTTGAAAGGCTCAAGCTATAAAGATCTACTCAGTATGGACAAGTTGTTCCTCATCCGGTGCTATGAAATACGACTTTGCTCGTCGCGGATCTTCATTGTCGCTTGCGTACGATTTCTGCACTTTCTGTTCTCCGTATTTCCATAAAAAGAGTAGCATATTGTCAATGCTGTTCAGTAGTAGCTTCTTCTACATCCACCTGGAAAACCAAAATTGGTCAATGCTAATCACGGAGATACAACAAAACAAAAAAGGATAACTCATCTCTTCTAGCAAATCAAATAGGTCTTCTTCTCATTTTAAATTATCCCAATAATGAATCAACTGTTGGGACAAATTTCTACATGAGGAAGACCCTGTGTGATAATTTCCAATGGATGAACCATCCGTTGCAACATATGAATCATCTTTTGCAGTAGATAGGTCATCTGTTGGTACAAATAAAAGCTGTACAAAGAGCTGTTTGATTTGCTAAAACAGACGAGACATATGTTGCACCAGATAAAGTATCTGGTGCAACAGGTTAGTTAACTGTTGCAACAGAGGTATATATTTGTTTGATAATTTTCAGCAGATGTATCATCTGTTGAAATAGATATGTGTCTGTTTGTTTTGTCAGTTGGAAGACATATACTATATTTACCTTCTTCAGCTCGTGCTGCTCTCCTTTGGACCTTTTACATTGCTCAGTGCAACACGCAGACAGAGGAGTTGCAATTTTGCTTTTTTGGATGCCTGATAATGCCCTGGAAATCACTCTCCTTAGATGTCAATTCCTTTACAGAAGCTGTTAATGCATTAATAACATTAATCACTACATCATGTTTCACCCTGCAGTCTTGACATTTGCATGCAGAACATTCGCTGGGAGAGGCAAAATCTGTATAACCAGTATGATCATATTCATAATGATTTGTTTTAAATACTGTAAGAGGAGCATCATTAGCACCAACAGCAGCACCACTACCTCCACCAACATCTCCATCAACAACAATAAGCCCACCCTCCAAAATTGTTTTTCTTGTAATAACTGTTGCTTCAAACAATTCTATTTTTATTCTGTCGATGACCTTAGGGTCCGATAAAGTTAGCACAGACCATAAAGTAAGAAAAAATGCCATTTTTAACTCTCGATTGGTCGGAACTAGCGACGGACGCACATTCTAACATAAATCATTACATATATTAGAATGATGATTAGATCATTAAAAAAATTAATCAAAAGAAAAAATTAATTATAATTATACTTACTGCATCCTTCGGGGGGTTGAAGAGATCAAGAAATTTTGCATTTTTATCAGTTTTGGCCGACAACCGTCTCAAGGTTCTTGGACAGAAAACTCCCTCCTGGTAGTTCACTTGTTGTCTCAAATAAGGAATGGCTTCAAACGCCCAAGCCTATAAAATAACGCCAATAAATCAAAACCATTATTGAGCGAAAAAAATGAATGATATCATAATAGAAGAAAGAAACATTTATCATGAAAGCCCATGGAAAGCTATATCAGTTGACTGTCTTTGGCGCTAACGGAGTCAACAAATATTTGACAGTCATTTTGAAGCTTTCATACCCCCATGGATAGCTGTTAAATACCCCAAGATCATCGGAGATCTTTATTAAACCTAGGCTTATGTTGTTGTTAACGTCTCTTGCCCAAAGAATATTATGTACAAACCAAACCAAACACAATGACTGCTTGTGCTTCTTTGAAAGTCCTTTACCTTTCAACGCTTCTATCAAATTTTTATTTTTGAAGCTTGGACCAACAATGAACACCAGGTCATCATGATCACATGACTTGCCTTTGCCTTTTTTGGGTGTGCGGGGTACTTTTTTTGGGTTAGAATAGGTATAACTTGAGAAGAAGGATAACATTTTAGTTCAGTAACTATGACAAACTCCTTCCAACCAAAACAAATAGGCATGCCACAGTAATTTATCCATAACTCATCCATATTATCTTTGTTTCATACATAAACCACGCTTGAGAAGTTCATATACCATTTTTATTTAGAAACGAGCATTGTTGTCCTCCGGCAAATCAAGATATTTCCCAAAGTAGCTGTCCCTGAAATAAGGATCTAATTTTTGTTCTCGAAGTATTTTTCTGAAGGCGTCGAAAGATTTTTCCATGGCTGACTTAACCACGAAATCACCCATTAAATCTGTGGCACCATCGCACTGTATTCTCACAGGATAATGATCAATGCTGAAGGCTTTGTCTAGCTCTTTGGTGAAAGGGCTATTAGCATCTGCATCATCTCTTTTGAAACATTCTTCCTCCTCGTGTTCATCATATTCTGCTCCCGATTAAGATAACGCTTATAAAGGAAGCTCATAGAGTGGTGGATGTAGCCTAGCTGCTTCACTTGTTCCTTTACTTGGAATTAATTTGATTTCTATTCTTTTGGGAACCATATTATCTAAAATTAATTGAGTCTTTTGTTAATTGCATGATGAAATGGTACTGCGTTC
>NW_025883011.1:0-3617 GCF_002878395.1 Capsicum annuum
TAGATTTGGGTCCTTAGAGGGTTTCGACTTCTTTTGGGATGAATTCTATACTACCAAAAAAATCTGGGAACAACGTCGTCTTGAGGTTTTCTGTCTGGTTTTGTTGGGTATCTTAGTGTTCCCGTTAGATGAGAGGCGTATCAATACTCATCTACAATCAGTGGTGATATCTTTATTCAAGAAAAAAGATGAGGTCACCATTCTATTAATAATCTTAACAGAAATATATAAGGCTTTAACTGAAGTAAAATGAGGGGTACAATTTTTTTAGGGGAGTAATCTGATATTGCAGTTGTGGATGATGGAGCACTTGCATACGCCTTCTTTGATTAGAGAAGATGTGATCGACCGTTGTCTGAATGATCGAGTGCAAGCCATGTAAGAGAGAATGCATTTAGACAAATTTTCTTTTCATATGGGAGTCAATTCTTGGATCGAATTTCTCGAATCAAGAACTCCGAACAACATTCTTTGGTGCTATATGTAGTTTCGTCCTAAGAAAATCTTGATTGGATCTCAAATGCAACTCTTTCTAGTTTTGATAGGACTTAACTGCACTAGGCCTTACAGTCTAAGAAGGGTGATGCGTCAGTTGGGTAGGATGCAAGACGTCCCCCCAATAATGGACCTTCTAAAGGATGTAGAGTACTTTAAAGACCAAGCCGTGGGGGAAAGCAAATATGAGCAATTCTGGAATAACGCGATAAAGCTAGGTGTCGATACTCTCGAGGAAAATCCAGGATGCACTCAAAACTATGAAATCTAGCTACAATCTCTGCCCGTGGCATTAGTAAACCCTTACCAGCCCAACTTAGAGGGCGAATACGGAAAGCAATCGTGGTAGAGGATGATGAGCAGGAAGATCCGGGTGCCAAGGTGGAGTTTTTGAGAGTTCAGTTATCACGTTTGATCATAACTGTGGATGGGTGTCAGAAAAACCTTTGCGGGTGTAATCTCCAAGAGGCGGGGATACGGGCAAGAAATTTGTTCTCAGGTATCAAAACGTCGTTGCAGGATATGTTGCAAAGTCTGAGTGGAAAGGAGGGGACTTCACAGATGGGTTCATCTCAGCCGGGGATGTCACACAGAGCACCAGTTTGAAAGAACATGTCTTATCTTTATGTAGTTTTGAGTCTTTTATGTTTCTGTCATTGTAGGGTGGTGTCTGTGTTAAGTCGGAGTCAAGTTGTTTTTGATATTCGGGTCTTTATTAGTAATTGCACGCATGTCGTTAGGGGTTAGAATGTTGTTTTATACTTTTTGTTTAGTTTTAAAGTGGTCCTAAATTTGTTGTATGTTTTGTTGTTTCATTGTTTTTCATTATTTTTCCTCTTTTAAAAAAAAAACAAAAGCCATAAAGAATGATAAAATGAATGTAGATAACAAAAGAAGAAAATAAAGAAAGGATGATGAGACAATAAAGGGAAAAAACAGAGACTGATACGACAAAAAAAAAGGGAAAGCAGGGTGAAAAAAAAAGGTGTGTTTCGAGTAAAGAAGCAAATAAGTGTAGATAAAAATCGGGATGATGTTAAAATGACCTTGCTACCCTCAAAAGCTGATAGAAATGGACATGAATTTAGGATAATTTTACCAATGTGATTCCCATGCTTGTTGTGTGCCCTAATCCTAACGGATATCATCTTTGATGAGCATGTTCTTTCAAATAACAGTGGTAGGTTTTCAGTACTTTGGCTAGTCACCCATACCTCACTAGATCAAAAGCAAAACTCGCCATGGCTAGCAGGGAGATTGAAAATTTGATCATTGACCCGGATCAGGATCATAGGGAAGAAAGCTCAGAACACAATGATGAGGTAATAAGGCTTAGGCAATAATTGATAGATTTGCACCGGGCATGGGCCAGCGGAATGCCTCCTCCTCCGCTCTCTGAAGGTCTTAGGAATATGTCTAAGTGCCCACTGCTCTCTCAGGATCAATTCTCTCCTCCTACTGAGTCACCTGAGCACGCTCCAGGATTCACTCCGCAACATTATTATCCTGGCAGTTCTAGTGTGCCCTTGGCAGCTCCCCAATCAAGACCCGCTGCTCAGCCAGTGCCACCGATCACACCAATATTCGTGGCTCCGCCACCACCTGAAGCTCCCACATATGTTGTGCGTCCGACAACGGGGCTTCCTCGGTCTGCCAGTAAGCCAGTATTGAAGGTTCCAAATAGTCAGTATTATACCCCAGAGCCTACTTTGAGAATGAATGAACCGTATGGGTACACTCATCCACCTACATTTCCATTTGATACGGAGAAACCTGTCACAACAGAGGAGCAGAAAGTCATAGAATGAAAGTTGAAAAGTTTAGAACAGGCTATGAGAAATTTGCAGGGAATCGGAGGTTATAAGAGTATTTCCTATAAAAATCTTTGCATGTTCCGATACATCAACCTTTCCCTCGGTTTTAAAATGCCCAAGTTCAAGAAGTATACAGCGCACGGTAATCTTATGGCACACTTAAGACGTTATTTCAACCAATTGAGGGTTGCAGGAGGAAGGGAAGAGCTGCTAATGGCTTTCTTTTGCGAGAGTCTTTCTGATCTGGCTTCAGAATGGTTTATCGATCAAGATATCGACAAGTGGAACAGCTGGGATGACTTAGCTTCTGAGTTTGTGCAACATTTTCAGTATAACATCGACCTGATTCTGGAAGAAAAATCCTTGGTCAATATAAAGAAGAAAAACACTGAAGGTTTTAGGGAATACGCGATAAGGTGGCGTGAACAGGCTGCCAGGGTAAAGCCTCCAATGAAAGAAGTTAAGTTGGTAGAGGTTTTTATTCAGGCACAGGATGAGACCTATTTTCAACATTTACTTTCGGCAATGGGATAGTCTTTTATTGAAGTCCTCAAAATGGGGGAGATGATAGAGGGCAAAATCAAGACCGGCCGAATTGTGAGTTTTGCCGCATTGAAAGCCATCACACAAGCAATTCAAGGTGGATCTGGCGTATTCGGAGGTTAAAAAAAGAAAGAGGACGTGGCGATTGTCATAGCTGGAACCCATTCCTATCCCAAAAGACCACCCCGCCCTTATCCCCAATCCAAAGCCCAAGTCTATGCCCAAGCTCCATATATTCCTCCCTACTATTACTACCCTTTACAAAACCCTTTATATTCCATTCGACCACCCCCGTACCCAGTATATAGCACACAGCCATATGCCCAAACCCTTTCTTACCCGTAATGGTGCACGCAAGCTCCAAAAATCGCCCATCCGCTCCACCGAATTACCGAAACCCCTCCAGACCCTATTTTCAACCTAGGCCCGAGTATAAGAAAGAGAAGGCGGTCAAAAATCAATTCACACCTCTTGGGGAGTCAGATGCTAGCTTGTTTGATAGGATGAGAAAGTTGAAGGTCTTAAGCCCAATTCAAGGAAGGATTTCAAATCCACCGTCGAGGAATCTCGATTATTCCTTAAGGTGTGCGTACTGTTCTGACATACCAGGCCATGATATCAAGAAATGCTAGGATTTAGAGAGAGCTGTCCAAGATTTAATTAACATAAATCAGATGCTGGTCCAGGCCCCGAAGGGTCCAAACATTAACCAGAATTTGCTGCCAACCCATGCTGAAACCAATATGTTAGAATTGATATATGACA
>NW_025883012.1:0-1008 GCF_002878395.1 Capsicum annuum
TCAGAACTTAAGCTTCAAGTGGTGGTAGACAATGCATGAAACTACAGACGCAATGTAGATATACACTATATGCAGTAATTGTCCTAATTCACCCAAAAAAAGCAATATTCAGAAATATACCACCCACCACTAGCTCAGAACTCATTGGAAATATTGCTATAGCTGGAAAATATGAGACTAAAATGCAAAGGGAACTCGATTACCTCCTTACGAAGATTGTTAAACGCCACAACTCAGAATACTTGCACTACATTTCAGCTAGAACTGAGCAACAAATTAAGCTCAAATGTCGGAAAACAGAGAAAAGACACTAATTTGGAATTCTAATGTGGTGAAATCAGAGTAAAGGGAGCTAAGAAGGTGATCAAACTAGTCCTATAGACATACTTTCTAATATGTAAGTACATCGACAAGGGACTTACCGGCAAGCAGTAGTAAAATAGAAATAGAAATAGAAAGAAAGCCCAGCACAGCAAAATATGCAAGTTGTTTTCCATAAACCTAGAAGGAAAAGCCCGAGAACTATTGAAAGTTCGTAATTGCTTTTTGTATTGAAAGTAACTGATGCTTTGTTTAAGAGAGTAGTAGTGGTAATTGTAATTGTAAAACTTAAGAACTTGTGAACTTAAAGAATTGTTTATATAGGCTGAGTATTGTAAAACTAAACCAACATAAAAATTGTAAAATAATATCTCAGTTAATCAATTAAGAGAATTTCTCTTACTGAATCAATCATATACCAATCAATCATAGAGTAAAAAGGAAAGTCAATATTTTTAAAAGTCATTCACAATACTGTTTTCCTTAGGCCAAATCCAATCACTAATCAATTAAGAGATCGATAATCAATTAGGGTCAATTATGAATGAGAAAATTTGTTCAATTTACCATAAATAAATTATGAGCAATTAATTTTGTAAAATAATCCCTAATTATTTTTGTACTTAATTCAAATCATCAATTGTACAAAAATCAGTCCACGATGTAATTCAAGAAACGTGATACACA
>NW_025883013.1:0-1023 GCF_002878395.1 Capsicum annuum
AGTTTATGAATATAGAAGTATTACAAGAAGGATATGAAGTAGACATGACCATAGAAAAGGCTGAAACTTTAGCGGAAGAATATAAAAATATAACTTTTAAATGTAAAGGATGTCAAAAAGACGACATGAAAATTGAAGAATGTGTAGAACATTTTAAAAACTGCTTAGAGAGAAATGATAATTTAGGATACAGAAATAATAAATCAGTCTTTGAAAGAAAAAATGAAGACAAACTCTCTATACTAAGTTCTACCATAAGTTATAAAGAACTAGCAGAATTAGAACCAACTAGCTCCTCTAGTGCTAGCCCATTCCAACAGACAAATCCTAATCCTCAACCAATAGATTATAGTACAGGTAATGTACCTAGAAGACCAGCAATTAGGATAAACCCCGATACAGAACTTAGGGGAGATTATACAAAACCAGCAGGAAAGAGAATGCCAATAGAGGAACCAATTAAACTAAAAGAAGGAGGTAGTAAAGGTAAAATTCTAAATATAGCAGCATGTGATCCCCAAATGTGGGATACAGTAATAGACTTATGGAAAGGAATAGTAGCTGCAGATTACTTAAGACATTATACAGAAACAGATACAGAAACAATGTATAAATACTTAGAAACCTTTCTAGGAGAATCTGCAAAAGCTACATAGGAAAGTTTTAAGACAAACTGCCCATATGATTTCCAGGTTCTATTAAGTATGGGACCAAATTCCTATAATTTTACAAATAAAATGCACATGTTATTAACAGGGAAAGATCCAAATAGTGGATTATTAGCACTACAAAAGGAAGCATTAATTAAACTAGAACAATTAAGTATTTTACATTGGGTATATATAAAGAAATTCCTACAAGACTATTTCTATTATTGTACTGTCAGTGGAAATACCTTTAATGAAGAATTAGGCAAAAAATTGTTTAATAAATTACCAGGAGCCTTAGGAAGAGAAATAGAAGATAGATGGTATAAGAGAGATGGGGTAGTTGCTAACCCAAATTTAAAATGGACAATAGGAC
>NW_025883014.1:0-21606 GCF_002878395.1 Capsicum annuum
GTGGTTTCTTGGATTTGGGACGACGTTTTTTGCAAAATCATTTGTAAATTGGTTTTGGCAGAAGATGGTGTTGTTACTTCAGACCCTGTGGGGGATTTGGTGGAAAGAAAAGAGTAATCAATGCTGCCATTGAACAATGCAATAGAAAGTATTGCAATGGAGCAAACAGCAGCAGCTACGGCTATAAAAATATAGAGTGATTTGAAGGAAAAGGTTTTGGTTTTAGTTGAGTTGAGTAAAGGTTCACTAGAAGTTGCCATGGTTGATGACTTGAGTGGGCTACAAATAAAATTTCAAAGCCCATAAATAGATAGAATAATGGGATAAGAAACGAATGTCACACGAAGCGTTCACAGTGTTTTCCAAACATGTACAAACATGCATACACATACAATGCAACTACAATCAGATTATATTTGTGTGGTCTCAATTAGGATTAGATTTTATATACATGCACAATGTATTTTAATTTTCTACATTTGAAAGGAAAATACTGCTATATTTTTATTCTTTTAAAAAGAAATGTGTGCTATATATTGGGCGCTTATAGTTTTATGTAAAGTTTTTTCCATGCATATAATGCTTATCAGAAATTTTCAATTATAATACTCTATTCGGTGTCACATTTCGACTTGCACACCCATTTAAAAAAATAAAATAATGATATGACTATTTTGCTTGAGTATCCTATTAACTGATATTTAGTATTGTGTGTGAAATTAAATTTGAAGAAATAATGATTAATGTTAAGGATAACACTGGAAAACAAAAGTTATATTTTCTTTTATATATAAAAATGACAAGTAAAAATGAAAATTCAGTTAAAAAATAAGTGACAAATAAAAATAAAAATTTAATTAGGAGATAAGTGACAAGTAAAGGCAAACAAAGGAAATATGACATTCTTTAAGCCTTATTTATCTATAATAAGTATTTTTCAACGAAACAAGTTAAGCAACCTCGGAAATTAGATTTGTAGTGTAATTTTTCTTACATTATCATCAATATATATGGTTTCTATTTCAATCATACTTCTATCTCTAAATGACTATATAAAATATTAATAATTAAATTTAAAATTTTAAAATATAATTAATAGAATTAATTTAATAAAATAAATTTCTAATAAATATTTCTCAAGATGAATCTCAATTGGTATAAATGAACAAAGGGAATATTTATTACAAAGGGAATATTTATTAATGTTTAGAATAAAGACAAAGGGTCCTGGTGGACCAATATATATAATAATTATACTAAAAATTACATCTATGCACAAACTAACTTTATCTTACTACAACACATCCCATATTAACAAATTAATTACATAAATTCCAAACTTACTACTAAAATTCCCTATTTTTTTTTACTTTTCTCTCATTCCTCTTATACATAAGAAAAAAATAATCTTTATCACTACTTTGTCTCTCTTTCTCATATTTATTTTATTTTTTTTCTCCCGTTAAATAATTCTTTATTTTCTCTCTCTTTCTCATTTACTTTCTCTCTGTTTTTCATATTTGCTCCATTTTTTCTTCCATTAAACAACCGATTGCTCCTCCATTATTGAATACTTTTTTTCACTCTTAAATTCAAGCAATCATATGCTTAGAGGTTACCAATTTGTAAGTTATCAAACATTTATTGAACTTATATACTGATTTTTTTCAATAATTTTTAGTTTTTTTTTTCAATTTTACCAAATCACAATCTGGATCAATTTTTGATTGCATTTTTGTTTTTTTATGAAATTAATTGCTTTTGCAAATCCATTTCAATGTGATAGTTTGATAATATCATTTTTTTTTCATTTATTAAAAGTCAGATCTTTGTTTTTGTTTTAAAGTTGTTGGTTCTTATTCGGATTCTTATTTGGTTGCATGTTGATTTTTATGAAATTACCTTATTTTGCAATCTCATTCTAGTTTGTTAGTTGATTTTTTTTTTTCATCTAATACAAGTCAGATCTTTGAATTTCTTGCTTATAGTTGCGATTGCTTAATCAATATAGTATAAATTTGGTAATGGATTCTCGTCCTAACTTTAGTTTAGGACCTAATCAGTTAGATGCTCAAGAATAAAATATGTTCGTTGGTTTTGTTCCTGGCATATTTGATATTATACGTTTATATTATTTGGTTATACATTACTTTATTTTTTAGACTAATGTATAATATTAGTTTTCTGCTTTATATTCCATTATATTATACAATAAGAAGATGCACATAAAAGAGGCAGTTAAAAAGATTATTGTATAAGTTGACATTATTCATTAAAGAAGATTTTTTAAAAATGTATAAGCTACCATCATACATGTCTGTATGTAGTTTAAGTATATTCGATATTACATTTGAGATGTATAAGTATATCCGATATTACATTTTTTAAATGTATAAGCTACCATCATACATGTCAATCAAAACACATTTAGAGTAGCATTGTTTAATAAAAGTCGAAATTGAATCAACTAAATCTTAGTTTTGTGGTTGATGTTAAACGAATGCAAAGATTACTTACTGGATGTTAATTTACATTTATGGATGTCTTCATCTTATGAGAATATGTTTTTTAGTCACTGAGACACTACTGCAATATTACTAACTGATTCATGGTACTTATTGAATTCCCCTTTCACTTATTTTGTTAATGATTAAAACAACATATTACTAATTAATCTAACATTGTATGTTGAACACATAGTATGTTTTCTGTTATGTACCTTTGATTATAAGTGAATCTTACATTGAACTAAAGACTAATACGTTTTAAACGTATGTATTACATAACAGCATACATGTTGTAAAACGTTTATTACTTGTAAAAAAATTACAGAAATTATTAATACCATGCACATTTATAATGTATGATACTATATCATACATTGATACGAATGTATAATCAAATATTATACTTTCGTAAGTCTATTGGAATGACACGGTATCACTATACGTTGTTTTGAATGTATAACAACTTATTATACATTCAAACATTTGCTGGAAAGGCACACATTTATTATACATTGATTTAACTGTATAAAAACTTATTATACATTTGTAAATTTACTAGAATGATACTGTGTATAATTTTTCTTTTAAATTGAATTCAGTTAAATTTCGTTATTATATTTCTAACCTCATACATGTTAAAAATGTATAATGCTACATCATACATTTATTACACATTAACTATTAATGTACAACAGTTTAATACACCGTGCGTTTCAACAATTACTTACTCCTATAGAGAGTAAGTTACATAGTTAATGTACTTTTATAATAGTGTTCTAACTTCAAGTTATATGGTTACGAACTATGATATAGGAAAAAAGCTTAAAATTTTTATACTAATATAAATCATTGATTAAAGAAATTAACATCTATAATCAATAAAAAAATATAAATTACTTACTCCAACATTCAAAAAAAAACTAATAAAAAATATTTATACAACCAAAATCATTCAAAGTATCCGCACATAGAAAACCGTATAATATTCTTCATTATTCCTTTGAAAAGAAACCGCAAGTCTTGTGGGTGTGATCGACTCATCCGTATTTACCAAAATTAGTATTGCGTCACTTTTGTATAGCGTATAACTAATTTATGACACCCAAATTCCAGAATGTCGCAACAATATGGGGATATTCATATTGATTTTACTAGTATTGAAGAACGTATGTAGAAGAAGATTTTCGTAGTTTTGGAGAACGCATGTAGAAGAAAGTTGTTCTTTTTTTGCTTTCCAGATCGTGAATCGTAGGAAAAAAAAATTATGTATGACAAAATTTTTAAAATTCAAATATCAATTACATGTTCTATCAATAAATGACTTAATGTTGGCTAATTATTGCCTTTAATTAAGGAACTATAAAATAATTAAAGATTCTCTTACCTTAAATATAGGATTAGCTATTACATCATATATTCGACCAATATATAATATGTGACTGAATGTATGAATATGTTTTCAAAAAAAGGGAGAGAGAAACAAGAAGGGATTATGTGTAATTATTTTCACTGTCTAGAGGATTTATATTGTTTACACATAATAATACTGCATTTATCAAGCTTTGTTTCTTGTTTTTTTGTTTGTCTAACATTGTAACTTACCTCGCAAAGAAAGTAGTACTATTGAAATTCATTTAACACGCGACACAGTTTTTTTAAAAGAAATATCTTTTCCACTTGTCAGCTTGCTATGAAGATAAGAATTTTTGTGGATCAAATATTGCGTCGAAAATACATGTGCAAGTGTACGCAGTCGTATAAGTAATATAGGATTATAAAATTTAAATATCATACAAACAAAGATTTAAAAGATTGATTATCTAATTCAAATTAGTATTTTGCTATTCGATAAATAAATAGTTGAGGGTACCTATAACCCCGTTGGTTGTTATCAAAGTGGAGAAATGTCTAGGGCTTTGATTTTAACAATTCGATTGAGTTTTTATATCGTCATATATTTATTTATTTTCCTGGGCTAATAGTTGGAGGCTAATATCACTTAATGAACGTTTATATATCCAACAATTCTAAGACTATTCGACTAACTGTAGCACCTATATTTCTACGGTAGATCGAGCTATAATGAAATGCGTGTAAGATTTAATCTTTATTATAACACCCCGTAAAATCATCCATGCGTTAGCTCTTGGTAATATGTTCTCAGAGTTAAAGACTAGAAAGTTTTTTTTTAGTGTCAAAGAGACTTAGTCTCATTTTTTACTTCCAAAGTGAGTAAAGTTTAAACTATATATAGATATAATTTTCCTAATTTTGACTTTTTATCATGTGGGAAATAGAATGAGCTTTCCGTCGATATAAGATTCGTCCAAAACGGACACTCGGTGACGAAGTTAGAGCGATTTTAATACTCAGTATTCTCGATGGACAAGCCATTGCGTCGCGCCAAGCCCTTAATCCGCAATTGTCAATTTTCAATGGGTCACCGCGATAGCACCGCATCGCGTTGAACCCTAAATCCACATTTGTCAAAACCAGTAGCTCGTCGCGATGAACCCATCGCCGCGATGCGGTGAAGCCTTACATGGCATACCTGTTGCGAATTTTAAAAACACAAAGGGGCAGTCTAGTCTTTTGCCCGCATACCAAGTCGTTAAAACAAGAGATTTAGGGCGTTTTTGAGCAACATAAGCCTATCTTTCATCAAATTACTCAAGAACACTCCCAAGGGTTTCAAACTAAAACCCAAATAACTCAATATTCAAACATGGATTTTCGAAATTGATTGAAGATTTGGAATCCCCAAACCATAGGCTTCAAGAATCAGTCACTAATTTCCTACTTTGAAGTACGCGGGGTTTTACTAAAATCTCATGGGCATAGAAATCTCATTTTAATTATGTACAAGGTTTAAAAATCATGATTTTAAGGAATGGGTTTTGGATTTATGAATATAATTATGTTTTAAAATATTTGATGGAATTGTCTTGGTCTTTAGGCCTTTCCCCAAATTGATTTGAAATTTTATATATATATATATATATATATATATATATATATATATATATATATCATGTGTTTTAAGGTTGATGATTGAATTGAGAGCATGGCTCATGAAAAATCCCTCTCTTGTTATGATTTTCCTTTACTTATGATATGCTATGAATTGTTTTGAATGCATCTTGCAAAGCATAATATGAAATGTCTTAGGTAATGTTATATTTGGATTATGATTTTGATTTCAAAAGAGAGGGTTGTTTATGTTGATGAATGTTGAACAAAATCATATAATGAAAAGAGTTGCATGGTTTGTTAAAGATTACATGACCACCACTTGTTTATTGAAAGAATGAGAATTCTTGTATAGTTTTGACTTATGTTTTTGGAACATGAAATCTCTTATGCAAATTGCATGTTTGGGTGGTTTGAACTATATTTTAATGATAGATCATGCTTATTGCATTATGGCTTCAAGAACATGACTTGCAAGTCTTGGTATGATGATACCAATTCAGACAATGTCATAACAGACACAAATTAATATAAAAATCAGACTTTATCCGACTTTCATGATTTAGACTTTAGAATGATACATGTTCAAAAAAGTATAAAATTGGGCTTAAAGAGATGTTAAGTGGTTCCCTGAAGAAGGCATGAGTTCAGACAACTCATTGCCCAAAACTGTGATTTGTCGATCCGGGTATATTATATTACGTTGGCCTAGTGCCCTGTGGCGTATCAGACTCAGACCACTCTAACCCTTGCTATAGACACCTAATTTTGTTCCTCCCAAGTCCAATTTTATTCATTTTTAGCTCATATTACCACGCACTCTCACCCACGTGATTATACCCTCCATAAAATGACAAAAATAACAACCCTTAACAAATTTTAACTTGTTTTAATCCTATCCTAACAACCTCTCCAATTAAAAGTGGACACCTCACACCTCACCACCCCATACCCCTACCCTCACCTACCCTACCCCTACCCCCTCACCCTGCTCACGTGTCCCATTGGAATCACACCAAAAGGGGAACCCATTTTTTTTATTATCACCATCATCTCATCTTCTCCATAGGGAAAAACTCACAAAAACAAAAAAAAACTTCCTTTCTTCTTTACAAGAAAAATCACGCACACCAGGGGATTCCAATTTCCTTCCCCTTCTCTTCTTCTTCACACAACCACACCATCGATTGAGGGAGAGATCTCAGAGAGGAGGGTAAAACAGAGAGAAAGAACACAGATTTCGGATTTGGCTACTGTTCCGGCAACATATTCGCCAGAAACACATCAAAGCTGTCCCAAATCCGTTTAAACTCATCGTAATACATTGCAGCTGATACCTCTTCGTCCCTTTTGGCCATCGTTAGAGCTTACCAAAGTTACAACATACGGAACAGTCAAGAAAACTTCAATTTGCTTTTGATTCTGTCCAATCCCATTAGAATCTGGTCCAGATTTCTTTATTCTAACGATTTATTAAGTCGAAGTTGGTTGGGTTCGTCGAAATCTAGTCCGAATTTCTTTGCAATTCTCAGTTTCGAGTTGGATGGGTTCGTTGAGGTTCCTTTGGATGCGGTTCTATTTGGAAAGATCAGTTAATCAATAAAGCATTGAGGTCTATTTCTCATCTCATTCTCTATTCTATTTTTGAAATTTTAGTTGCTTGTTATAGGTGTGAACTTGTTTGTTTAGCGTATTTAAATCTTTATTGTGTGTACGTGGTTGATGTTGGATTTGATAGTCAAAGAATTGGTTAATTAGTTTAACAATGGAATAGGGGAAGACGGAAATTGAAAGTTAATAAAAATGAATATTGTTTCTTTTTATTCATTGTTGATATTGAATGTGATATGTCGTCGAGCAGGTAGGCAAATTTAGAATTTTTGGATTGTTGGAATGCTTGGAATATTTGTTGAATATTTTGTTTTTCGTATTTGAAAAGTGTATTCATTTAGCCGGAGAATGCCCCGCGGTTATTTGTATTTACTCACTGGGGAATGCCTTGAAGTATTTTGTACGTGAAGGATGTTCGTGATCAAGGCCCAAGACATCGGGTAAAGCATAGTTTAGGTCTAGTTTAGGTTATTTCAGTATTTTTATTTCGATTTGTAATAAATTGGACTGGACACTAAATTTTGAATTGTTTTGTTTTGTTTGCTTGCTTAATTGTTTTGCGTGTTTTATGTGGTTTATGCATTTTATAATGTCAAATTAGTTGATACACTCTACCAAGCGACCACGGTCAAACCACGGGATCGAAGGGTGCCTAACACCTTTCCCTCGGTCAACAGAATTTCTTAGCCGGAATCTCTGTTGGCAAACCAGTTTAAATAGTTAAAAATCATTTTGAAAAGGATCTTTCAAAGGTGACTTGACACACCGGATTATGTCAAGTGGCGACTCTAAATAAAAAATGTAAATAATCTTTTTTTGAAATAAACTTTCATCTTTTTTCACTTTGATAATTAAAGACCCTTTCGATCTTAATCATATTCTTTTTGGATGAAAAAGGGGTGTGACACTTTCGGCACACTTGGGTTGGGGGCTTCCCCTTCGAGTCAATGGCGGATTCTATATAGCCCATGGAATATCAAACTTGTAGAGGAGTGCCACCTAACTCAGAAGTAATTCAAAGATCAGAAAATTGCAACGACATAAAGTTTTATGATTATTCAAGAAATGACCAAGTGTTTTGAACCCTATCATACATGATATTTTGTAATTTGCTCTCATCTATTTTATATGTATGAATTCATTATTTTGGATTTCTTCGCGTACCAGTACAACTGTATTAGCCCCCCTACCTTTCAAGTTCTGAGGCAAAATCTAGAAGTCCTGATAAGCAATAGAGCTCCTCAGACGGTAGTGCAGAGTTAAGTTGATGAGCCTTCTATATTTCAGAAGGCCTATTTATTTCCAGACATTTGTCATTAGTCATGTAGTAGAGATTTCACAGAAGGTTTTCAGATATTTTTAGATGGTTTTGAATTTCATTTTCTATTTTTGAACTTGTATCAGACTTATGAACGTGATTCCATTTCGCTATATATATATATATATATATATATATATATATATATATATAGATATTCTGCATTTCCTTAATTGTGTATGAGTGGTGTATATGATTACAAGTTAGAAGGACGTTCAAACCTTCATGGTTCGGGATGCTCGTCACGGCCAGGGCCTCGGTTTGAGTTGTGACAAACTTGGTATTAGAGCACGTTTCATGGTCCTAGGGTGTCTGCAAAATCACGTAGGGTAGAATTTTGTTTATGGGTATGTAGCGCGCCACACTTATAAATAAGAGGCTACTAGATGTTTAGGAATGTTTCTCTTCTTTGTGGTTTAGTTTGTGCTTTAGAGTCTGAATTGTCCCTTAATCAATGATCTCTTGTGTTTCAGAAAAACAATCATGCCTCCCCATCGCACTATCGATCAGAATGCATAGACAGATGAGGTCCGTCCCACTCATGAGATGAGGACCCAAAACAGAGCTCAGACTCCAGAAATTGATGCCACTCTGGGAGTCCCACCTACTCAGACCAGCCCACCTAGGGCACCTGGAGCTCCCCGGATGGGGACTAACCGCACTCAGCCTTGCGCGAGAGAGAGGTGTCTAATGCATAATTCAGGTAGTCTATTCACATACTTTAACAGTTGGTAGCTACCCAGACTCAACAGTCGGAGGATGTTGGGTCTGCACCTATTACATCTGAGGCTACTAGGGTGGGTAAGTTCATGAGAATAAACCTACCAAAATTTTCTAGCACCAAGGTAGAAGAGGATCCACAAGAGTTTGTGGATTAAATGGAGAAGATTTTCAGGGTGATGTATGTAAACCATGTAGAAGGGGTTGAATTAATAGCATGCCAAATTAAAGATGTAATGAACCAATGGTATAACGAGTGGAAGGATGCAAAGGGTGAGAGTGCTGAGCCCACAGTTTGGGCCAAGTTCGTGGAAGCCTTCCTTGATCGATTCTTTTCTGTAGAGTTGAGGGAATCCAAATCCGAGGAGTTTATGAATCTAAATCAGGGAAAATGAGTGTCCAGGAGTACACTCTAAAGTTCAACCAACTAGCCCATTACGCACCAGAGATGACTGGTAGTATGAGAGCCCAAATGAGGAAATTTGCATCCGGCCTTTCAGACTACTTAGTGCTTGAATGTCAGGGAGCAATATTGAACAGGGACATGGACTTTGCCAGACTATCAGTCCACATACAGCAGGTAAAGGAGAAGAAAAAGAAGATCGCTGAATCTAGGGAGAAGGACAGGCAGGCAAAGAGAGTCAGAACAATAGATCAGAACCACAATCAGCCACAAAGTGGTAACTGGGGAAATAAATGGCAGAAGAAGAAGAATTGTGGTAATGCTCAGTTTGCAGTTAGCGCCCCAACGCCCAGACCTCCAGTAAACCAACGACCTCACAGTTTTCAAACTAATCATGGATCCAGGGCACAGGATACTCAGTCGTAGGGCAGTGTGGCTCAGCAGCATCAAACGTTTTCGCGGTGTGAGACTTACGGTAAGCATCATCCAGGGAGGTGTCAGCTGGGTTCACTGGTTTGCTATTTATGTGGTCAGTTGGGTCACTTTCAGAGAGATTGTCCTTCTGCTAGAAGGAATGTTGGGGGTGCCAAGTCTCAGGCAAACTCTTCCACACCACCACCACCTCAGAAAGGCGCCACTTCAGCTACCGGGAGTAGTCGCAACCGGTTGTATGCTTTGTCCAACCACCAAGAGGCGAAAGCCTTACCAGGTGTAGTTATCGGTACGTTGCAAATCTTTTCCCGTGATGTTTATGTGTTGCTTGATCCCGGGTCTACCTTGTCTTATGTGACCCCTTATGTAGCCGTTGGTTTTGGGTTTGAACCCGATGTGATTTCTAAACCTTTCTCTATTTCCACTATGGTAGGAAATTTTGTTGTGGCTAGGAGGGTGTATAAAAATTGTGTTGTGACTGTTTGTAGCCGGGATACCGTGGCAGACCTCATAGACCTAGACATGACTGATTTTGATGCTATCCTAGGGATGAACTGGCTCCATTCGTGCTATGCCACCCTAAATTGTAGGACCTGAAGAGTCACTTTTTCCTTTCCGAATGAGCTAATAATAGAATGGAAGGGGCATTTGTTAGCACCTAGAGGGCACATTATATCTTACTTCAGAGTCCATAAACTCATTACCAAGGGTTATTTGTATCATCTTATTCAGTTTAGAGATTCTAATACTGAAAGTCCTTCCTTTTAGTCTGTCCCTATGGTAAATAAATTTCCAGAAGTCTTTCCAGATGATCTCCCTGGAATACCACCTGATATGGAGATAGATTTTGGTATTGATTTGTTGTCAGACACCCGTCCCATCTCTATTCCGTCATATAGATAGTTCTCTGCGTATGTGCATAGATTACCGCCAGCTGAACAAGGTCACTATCAAGAATAAATATCCTCTTCCTAGGATTAATGATCTCTTTAACCAACTTTAGGGTGCCAAATATTTTTCAAAGATAGACCTTCGTTCGGGATACCTTCAGTTGAAAGTTAGAGAGTCAGACATTCCTAAAATAGCTTTCCAAACCAGATACGGTTGTTACGAATTCTTATTCATGTCCTTCGGGTTAACCAATGCCCTTACAATTTTTATGGATCTAATGAATAGGGTCTTCCATCAGTTTTTAGACTTGTTTGTCATAGTTTTTATTGATGATATTTTGATTTATTCTAAGAGTGAGGAGGATCATGCCAAACACCTTTGAATCATCCTTCAGACTCTTAAAAATCATAAGTTGTATGCGAAATTTCCAAGTGCGAATTCTGGCTTAATGTTATTGCTTTCCTAGGGCATATTGTATTTAGTGACGGGATTAAAGGTGATCCCCAAAAGATTGAGGCAGTGAGAAAATGGCCCAGAACCACTACTCCAATCGATATTCAGAGCTTCTTGGGTTTGGCAGGGTATTGCGGAAGATTTGTAGAGAGTTTTTCTTCCATTGCTGCACCACTTACAAAGTTGACTTAAAAAAAGGTGAAGTTTGTGTGGTCCGACTCTTGTGAGAATAGTTGTGAGAAGTTGAAATACAAGCTCACAACTGCTGCTATTTTGACTCTTCTGGAAGGAGCAGAAGGTCTTGTTGTGTACTGTGATGCGTCCCGATTGAGACTTGGGTGTGTTCTCATGCAGCATGGTAAGGTAGTGGCTTATAAATCTAGGCAATTGAAGGTGCATGAGTGGAACCACCCCACCCACAACTTGGAGCTAGCGGCTGTGGTATTTGCGTTTAAAATCTGGCGGCATTATCTTTATGGGGTGCATGTTGATATATTTACTGATCACAACAGTTTACAGTATATTTTCTCGCAGAAAGAATTGAACCTCAGGCAAAGGCGTTGGTTGGAGCTTTTAAAGGATTATACATGAGTCTGCATTATCATCTGGGAAAGGCAAATGTAGTACCAGATGCCCTCAGCAGATTATCCATGGGTAGTCTTACTCATGTTAAGGAAGGGAAGAGGGAGATGGTGAAGGATATTCACCAGCTTACGAATCTAGGGGTGCGACTCTTGGATTTTGAAGATGAGGGAGTAGTTGTTCATGAGGTAGCTAAATCTTCCCTTTGTGCTGAAGTTAAAGGGAAGTAGGTTGAAGACCCCATCTTGATGCAGATCAAGAAAGATGTGGGTCAACAAAAAGTGATGTCTTTTGAAATTAGTGGTGATGGGATTTTGAGATATCAGGGTAGACTATGTATGCCTGATGTGGATGGGTCGCGAAAGAGAATCCTTGATGAAGCTCACACTTCGAGGTATGTTGTTCACCCAGGTTCTACTAAGATGTATCATGATCTAAAAGCTATATACTGGTGGAATAATATGAAGTGCGATGTGGCTAATTTTATTTCCAAGTGTTTGAACTACCAACAAGTTAAAGTATAGCATATGAGGCCAGGTGGTACTTCCCAAGAGATAGCCTTGCCCTTGTGGAAGTTGGAGATAATCAATATGGACTTTATTACGGGACTTCCGAGGTCCCGAAATCAGTATGATTCTATTTGGGTAATTGTAAACCGGTTGACCAAGTCTGCTTATTTTCTGCCTGCTTACATTGAGGAAATAGTTCGTTTGTGTAGAGCACCTGCATCCATCATATCTGATCGAGGTACGTAATTTTCTTCACAGTTTTGGAGGTTTTTTCAGAGAGGTTTAGGTACCCAAGTGAACCTAAGTACTGCATTCCATCCTCAGACTGATGGCAAGCTGAGCGCACCATTCAAAACCTTGAGGATTTGTTGAGGGCCTGTATAATTGACTTCAAAGGTAGTTGGGTATATTACTTGTCTTTGATAGAGTTCACCTATAATAACAGCTACCATGCTAGTATTAAGATGGCTCCATTTGAGGCATTGTATAGGAGAAGATGTAGGTCATCGATAGAGTGGTATGAAGTAGGCGAGACACAGTTGTTTGGGTCTGATATTGTTCATAAGGTGATGAAAGATGTGAAAATCATTAGAGAACGACTTAACATAACTCAAAGTCGTCATAAGTCCTACGTTGATGTTAGGGGAAGAGATTTAGAATTTGAGGTTGGTGATTGGGTATTTCTCAAAGTTTCTCCTATGAAGGGAGTCATGTGATTTGGGAAAAAAGAAAAACTGAGTCCTCGCTATATAGGATCATATTATATTTTGAGGAGGATAGGTGCAGTTGCGTATGAGTTAAAGTTGCTTGTAGATCTGGGTTTTGTTAATCTAATATTTCATATATCCATGTTGAAGAAATGTATTGGAGACCATTCTTTAGTGTTTCCTGTAGAAGCTATCAAAGTGACAGACTCCTTATCCTATAAAGAGAAACCTATTGCAATATTAGATCGTCAAGTTAGAAAGTAGAGGAGTAAGGAGATAACTTTGGTTAAAGTGTTGTGGAAAAATCAGAAAGTTAAAGAAGCAACTTGGGAATCAGAAGATGACATGCAAGATAGATAACCAAATATATTTGATCCGATGAATGGCGAGATGGAAGGTACAATCCTTGCTTTATTCTTTGATGGTCTTAGTATAATTTAAATCTTGCTTGTTTGTGTTTCACATCATCATTTGGGGATTAGTGATCCCAAGGGGGGATAATGTAACACCGCACAAAATCATCTATGTATTAGCTCTTGGTAATATGCTCTTAGAGTTAAAGACTAGAAAGTTTTTTTTTTTGTGTCAAAGAGACTTAGTCTCATTTTTTACTTTCAAAGTGAGTATAGTACTCATTACTTTCCATCGATATAAGATTCGTCGAAAACGAACACTCGGTGAAGAAGTTAAAGCAATTTTAGTACTCATTATTCTCGATGGACAAGTCATTGCATCGCGCCAAGCCCTTAAAACCAGTAGCTCGTCGCGATGGGTATAGCGATGAAACCATCACCGCGATGCGGAAAAACCTTACACGGCGTACCTGTTGCAAATTTTAAAAATCCAAAGGGGCAGTCTAGTCTTTTGCCCGTATACCAAGTCGTGAAACCCAGAGATTTAGGGCGTTTTTGAGCAACATAAGCCTATCTTTCATCAAATTACTCAAGAACACTCCCAAGGGTTTCAAACTAAAAACCCAAATAACTCAAGATTCAATCGTGGGTTTTCAAAATTGATTGAAGATTTGAAATTCGGAAATAGTAGTCTTCAAGAATCAGTCACTAATTTCCTACTTTGAGTTACGCGGGATTTTCCTAAAATCTCATGGGCATAATCTTATTTAATTATGTACAAGGTTTAAAAATCATGATTTAAGGAATAGATTTTGAATTTATGAATATAATCATGTTTTAGAATATTTGATGGAAATGTTTTGGTCTTTAGGCCTTTCCCCAAAATGATTTGAACTTATATATATATGTAGTCATGTGTTTTAAGGTTGATGATTGAATTGAGAGCATGACTCATGAAAAATTCCTTTCTTGTTATGATTTTCCTTTACTTATGATATGCTATGAATTATTTTGAATCTATCTTGAAAAGTATGATATGAAATGTCTTGGGTAATGTTATATTTGGATTATGATTTTGATTTCAAAAGAGAGGGTTGTTTATGTTGATGAATGTTGAACATTATCATATAATGAAAAGAGTTGCATGGTTTGTTAAAGATTACATGACCACCACTTGTTTATTGAAAGAATGAGAATTCTTGTATAGTTTTGACTTATGTTTTCGGAACATGAAATCTCTTATGCAAATTGCATGTTTGGGTGGTATGAACTATATTTTAATAAAAGATCATGCTTATTGCATTATGGCTCCAAAAACATGACTTGCAAGTCTTGGTATGATGATACCAATTCAGACAATGCCATAAAAGACACAGACTAATATAGAAATTCGACTTTATCAGACTATCATGATTTAGACTTCAGAATGATACATGTTCAGAAAAGTTTAAAATTAGGCTTAAAGAGATGTTAAGTGGTTCCCTGAAGAAGGCATGAGTTCAGACAACTCATTGTCAAAAATCGTGATTTGTCGATTCGGGTATATTATATTACGTTGGCCTAGTGCATGTAGTGTATCAGACTCAGAATACTCCAAACCTTGCGGCTCACTTGGGTTGGGGGCTTCCCTGCCGAGTCATTGGTGGATTGCATACAGCCCGTGGAATATCAGACTTGTAGGGGAGTTCCACCTAACTCAGAAGTAATTCAAAGATCAGAAAACTGCATCGACAGAAAGTTTTATGATTATTCAAGAAATGCCCAAGTGTTTTGAACCCTATCATACATGATATTTTGTAATCTGCTCTCATCTATTTTATATGTATGAATTTATTATTTTGGATTTCTTCGTATACCAGTATAACTGTATTGACCCCCTTATATTTTAGGTTCAGAGGTACAATCTAGGGGTCCTGATAAGCAGTAGAGTTCCTCAGACGGAAGTGCAGAGTTCAATTGGTGAGCCTTCAATATTTCAGAAGGCCTACTTATTTTCAGACATTTATCATTACTCATGTAGTAGAGATTTTGCAGACGGTTTTCATATGCTGTTAGATGGTTTTGGATTTCATTTTCTATTTTTGAACTTGTATCAGACTTATGACTATGATTTCATTTCGCTATATATATATATATATATATATATTTTCCGCATTTCCTTAATTATGTATGAATGGTGTATATGATTACAAGTTAGAAGGGCATCCGGGCCTTCATGGTTCGGGATGCTCGTCACGGTCAGAGCCTCAGTTCGGGTCGTGATATGTATCAACTAGGTGAGGCTAAAGAGTATAATTCTATTCGAGTAGCTATTCTTTCCGCTTTCCCTTAAATGTTCACAAACAAGCCCTATTCCTTAGTATTGCGCTCATCAAATTTCCTTTTTAAGTTCAATTTATGAGCCATAAATAGTGTTTAACTATTTAATTCATCAAATAATATGAATCAAGTAGAAATAAATAACTCACAATTGAAAAATTTGAATAAATATAATCAATAATTAAATGTCACTCTTCATGTATTCGCCAAACCCTAAAATTTAAGTGTTTAGCTACTCATAATTCTCTTACGAAGAGAGAATTCATGAATTTAAACTTAAATAATAAAATTAAATTAAATAAAAAAATAGACCTTCATCCTTGATTCTTTCCCTAGCTCTTGCTTCACAAACATTCTTGAATCTTTCCCAGCTTCACAAAATCAGAATTTTTATGTACAAAAATGTATAAAGGACCTTGAGACTAGAGTTTAGTTAGGCAACATTAAGCTTCTTAAAATCCAATGCGAAGCAGACCAGGAAGATTAAAGTTCGTGCCATATGCTTGTAAAGCAAACCTATGGTGCCAGGAAAAGATTTAAAATCAGAGAGAGAGAGCAGTCAAAACTTGCGTCACTACTTCCTCCACTGGAGAAAAGTAAGAGCTGAAAGCCTTGGCCACTCTTGCAAAGCAATCATGTGGTAAAATTTTGCCTTTTTCGCTGCTTCTGTGATGCTTTTCAATGTCGATCTAAGCTTTATATGGTCAATTTTGATTCCTTCTTGATTCAGTTTCTATTGTTTAAGCTCTAAATCTCTCAAGACGCTCCTATATATCAAAACATATGAATAATAGGATAATCCACAGAATTAACACTCAAAGACACGATTAAAATTCTAAGGGGTCATGATTTGATACAGCGCAATCAATGACTAGTTTACATGTAACTTTTGCCCGAATGTCATCCAACTCATCAAATTCCTTGAAAAATCAAACCTCTCTCTTTACCCTCAAACATGGGAATAATTGGCAAAGAAGGAACCCTCCAAAACTAATTGCCAAATACCCACTTAATTTCTTTTTGATTTATTTTTTAGGTTTAGGGTGTAAAAAGTGGGAAAAAGTGTAAAAAGTGAGGCCCACACATGGGACAAGGGACCAATTCATCATTTTTACAACTTCACAAATTTAATATAATACACCTAACACCCTCCACTTATTCCAATATTAAAAAAAAAAAACTCTCTCTCCTCTTCAATTTCCAACTCCCGCTTTTGAAACTACTTCTCCCAAAAAATGCCATTGTCATTTCAGCTTCTTCTCCAGCTGCTAAGGGGTGGTTGTTGCTTCCCAAGGTTAGTTAAAATGATGTTTCGATCATTTATAGATCTATTTAAATGGTTTTTTTTGCTAATCTATTTGTAGTGAAGTAGGATTTTTTTTTGAATTTGGTGTTTTGGTTTAGTCGTATTTTTTTTAGCAATGAATTGTTGAATGGTGGGATAATTTTTGTTTGAAGAGTTGTTTTTGCACTTTGATTTGAACAACGACCTATTTCTGTCCGTAGACCCGCGGTCTATCCGTAGACCCGTGGTCTATGAAATGAGAATGCCCTAGATTGAAATCAATTTTGAGACACATGAAATCCTTTTAAAACATGATTGCTGAAATAGTGAAAATTGAAATATTAATAGCTAATTAGTTTGATTAGGTTCACTAGTTTTATTTTTAGCAATTGTTGTGTTTTGATTGCGCATGCTGAATTTTTGGTTCAGTTATTGTATGTTTGTGTAGTGAACTATTAAATGGTGGGGTGTTTGTTAAATCTTTTAGGGGGTTTTCATTTGAGCGTTGAGTTATTTTTGTTGATAGACTTATGATCTATGAACTGTAAATAAGAGATTTATTCTTCAGGTGTAGATTGTGTTGAAAATGGGTAAAAAATCATCATTTCTAAACGCAAAATTGGTACCACTAGTAGAAGTAGAAAAAGAAGAGCTGAGGCAGTTGGAAATGTCTCAAAAAGAAAGAAAATTCAAGTGTCGGTGTCCGAATCAGATTCGGAGTTAAAGAAGAAAAGCGAGTACGTCGATTCTAGTGAAGATGTTGCCGAGCGGAGTGTCAGTGGTGACAGTGAAGAGAGCGAGGGAAGTGGGAGTAATAGCGATGATGGGGATAATGGTTCCTTGTTCGTGCCATATCTTTCAAGGTGCATTTTCATGGAGCGGTATGACCTTCGAATGATAATTGACGAGGTCGGATCTTTCCCGGCAAAGATATCAGTCAGATCAAGAATGGATGCTTATCGAGAATTTAAGCAAGTTTTTGTCGACCAAGAATTGAAGAAAAGATTCAAGCGATCCTGTTTTGGACACCTGAGAAACCTGCCGGAATATCTCAAGTTCAATGGGTAGTTGGTCCATTATTTGTTGTTGCGATGCATCAGGAACGATAAGATGCGTCATGAGATGTGGTTCTGCGTTAACACAAGCCTGCCTGTTTTGGCTTGAAAGATTTTTGTCTGATCACGGCGCTGAACTGCTCATCCTACCCCAGTGAATCAAAAATGAAGAAGGTGTTAGCAAAAAGGGATAATTTTTGTTTAAAGGTGACGAAAATCCAAAACATCACGGCGGCCAACTTGTTACACCTAATCAGAGGGAATAAGCTGAACGAGGACCAGGAGTTCAAGTGCTGTCTACTTTGGTTCTTGCACACCATGTTGCTTGCGAAAGATTCGATGAAGGTTGTCGACAGAAAACTGATTCGAATGGTCGATTCGTTGAGTTTCTTCGAGAAGTATCCATGGGGGGAAGAGACATTTCAACTGACTATAGACTATCTAAAGAAGAAAAGCGACCTGAAGAAGCACAAGAAGGTATTTGATGAGAAGCAGAAGACATCCTATGCTCTATTCGGATTTTCCTGGGCATTCATGGTATCTACCATAAACCCTTTAATAAGTTTATCATAGATTCTCATTTTATGTATACTCTGTCATAGACTCTGAGTTATTTTTTTCACTATTGTATTGCTTACAGATTTGGATCTATGAGGCCTTTTCTCATTTTGGAGAATTTGCTGAAAATTTAATGGATAAGCCCCTTTCCATTCCCCGCATACTCAGATGGCACACTATAAAAAGTGACAAGATAATCGAAGGCGACCCATTCAAGTATAAAGGAAAAGTTACCGAGGTATGAACTTATTTTCTATTATGCAATAATACTACCGTTGCATCGAATGTTATGTAATTGTTAATTGATATTTTATAGAACGTGCACCAGTACATCATCCCTACTATTCATGAGATAAAAATGGATTACATGATTACATTTGAGCCATATACGGACGAGGTAAAGAATAACGTCCTCGATGGCTTAAAGAAAGAGTTAGAAGGGGTGACTGTCCTTACTTCAAATGAGGATAGTGATGATGATGGGGATTTAGGTGGTAACCCCGTTGGAGTACGCATTGGTGATGATGATTCTTTGAGCACCTTCAAAGATGCAGCGGGAACCTCATCCCCCAAGGATTTTCATAAGGGTGTCGTTGTGCTCGAGGAAGTGATGTTAGATATTGCTGCCTATATCAGAGTGAAAAGAATGAAGAAAAAGGAAATGGATGAGAGACAACACAAGCGAGGTAACTTTATTCAATAATTGATGTTTTTAATGAAGTTTCAGCTTTAAATATCAGTAACACTTTGTAATATGATGATGCAATGCATGTTGAACTTTGTGAATCGGAGAAGAATAAAGAAGAAGAAAAAAGAGCAAAATGGGTGAGTTGGCCTCTGTTGTGGCAGAAGAGGAAAATGAAGAAGCAAAGTTGGATGATGAAGAAGATAAGATCCAAGAAGAAGGTGGAAAAGTAGCAGCTGCAGAAGCAGAAGAAGAAGCGGCAGCAGATGAACAAGAAGGCGAGAAAAAAGAAAAAACTGTTGAATGAAAAAAAGAAGCTGAGGAAGAAACAACTGTTGCAGGTGAATGAAAAGAAGAAGCTGAGGAAGAAACAACTGCTGCATGTGAAGAAAGAGAAGAAGGTATAGAAGAAAAGGAAACTGAAGAAGCATCAGCTGCTGCACATGCTGAAAAAAAAGGTGAGAATGAAGAAGCAGCTGCAACTGTTGAGAAAAAAGGAGTTGAAGCTGACCAAAAAGATGTGGTCATGAACATTGTGGATGAAATCAACAGTAACATTTGTGTTGATGAGGAACTTAGGAAAAAAGACATTTGAATCCTAAGCCGTTTAATGTGTTGTTGAATCATGGTGTTATGATATGACAATTTTTTTTTCTATTTCTCAAATATGAAGGTTGAAGGATATGGTGGTAGGATATGAAAATTATTATTTTATTTTATGAAACTTGTTATTATTCTGCAGTGAATCTGTTTGTGTCAAACTGATTTGTGGCATGGAATTTGAATATGCATGGTGTGGTCATAGTTGGTACATTGTATGCTTGATATCATAGAATGCATACTTAGTATTTCATATACCGTATGCATAGTCTATCATTACCGTGGTGTCGAATTTAAGTTGACATGTTGTTTAATCGACTAAGATTCTATCAAAAATAGTATTAACATTATAGAAAATTAGAACTATTAATATTTAGTCAATATCACTACATCCATGTTACAGTTTTCCAAAGAACGAATACTAGCATTATAGCACATAACATCATTTTTAGTACATTCTCCCTTTCTTCGGTCAAAATCAATTTTTGTTTTAGTTGATCCCTCTCTATTTGGGTGTCATGTAGCAATATTTTAAAGTGACCCCACTGTTCTTCGGCTTTTTTGAACAAAGTCATAAGAAAATCTTTATTTTCTTCGCATTGTTGGAGCCTTTGTAGTAGATTAAATTTTTTCAAACCTTAAAAATTTGATGTCTCGATTCCCCGACTCAATGTTGATGGACTGGTCGGAGGTGATAGCTCATCAAGCCATTTAAAAAATGAGCATGCACCATTATCCTAGGAAAAAAATAATAATTACATAACGATTAACTTAACTTTTTTTTAAAAAAAATACATACCTCACCTTTGCAATTGCACAATTATAAAATTTACGACCAGGATTTGAATCTATGCGTGACGTCCTCAAGACAGCCACATTTCCACAATGACAAATTAGAGTATTTTTAGAATTGGATGTTTGAGATGTTTGCGACTTTGTAGAATTTTTAAAAACAAAATAAAGTGAACGAAATAAAATAATGAGGGATGGACACCTTATATATAAAGTAGAAATGAAGTGTTAACACTGATGGATTACAAAAGTAGCTGTTTATTACCGTTGTAAAAGTAATTTGTCTTTCTTTGAACTGGTAGTGACACTTAATAGACTGTCGTAGATCGTGATCTATGTCCGCCATCGATTAACCTGGTCTACCGTAGACTTATACCTGTAGTAGTGCATCGATTGATATTCTTATTATGCGTAGACTACGTTGATCTATGTACACTTCTATAGACCATCATGTGGATGTAGTTAAAAATGAATAAATAAATTAAAAATAAATTTAAATAGATAATAACATGTTTTGGGGCTGGTGGAAGAAATTAATTGAATATAATATGATTTAAATGGATAATCACATGTTTTGGGGCTGGTGGAAGAAAATAATTTAATAAAAAAAGATTTAAATAGATAATCTTGGAGTGGTGGTGACACTTAATAGACCTTCGTAGATCATGACCTATGTCAGTCATCGATTAGACTGGTCTACCATAGACTTACACCTTTAGAAGTGCATCGAATGATATCACGTTTATGCGTAGACCACGGTGATCTATGTACACTATTATAGACCATCACCTGGATATAGTTAAAAAATAAATAAATAAATTATAAATAAATGTGGTGTGGATTTCTACACATGTGA